>NC_137002.1:17471285-17531285 GCF_032717465.1 Coenobita brevimanus
CACTCCCACTCCTACTCCCACTGTTTTTTTTATGCAAGAAACAAGGAACCAAAGGCCAGGGGCCCGCAAACTGTTCCTTCCAAGAAAAAATAAAAAAAAAACAATACAAAAGAGAGCCAAATTCTAGATCCGTTCACTTCGAGTTGCCTGGACACACTGCATTTGAAAGACTGGAGATCAGAGGAAGTAGGAAATACAAACAGATGGAAACAGTTCCAGAGTTGACCTGTTGCATAAATGAAGGACTGGGAGTAATGATTAACTCTTGCATTAGAGAGTTGGACAGAAAAGGGATGAGTATTTGTTGCTAGACGGGTGCTACATGCCCGTCGCAGAGGTGGAGGGATGCAAGCAGACAGTTCAGAGGAGCAGCAACCACTGAAGCAGTGACAGAAAAGAGACAAAGATGCAACAGTCGAGCAAAGAGACAGAGGCTGAAGGGAGCCAGCAAGAGAAGGAGAGTCGATGAGACGAAAGACCCCCGACTCCACCCTATTTAGGAGAGCTGCATGTCGGGAGCCCCCCCACACGAGAGCTGCACTCTAACAGGGGCAAACAAAACCCGTGCATAAAGTCAACAACTGTGCAGGAGCAAAGAAGGTACAGAGTCGGTCCAGCACACCCAATCTCCTGGAAGCAGACCCTACAAGAGATGAAATATGATCTTTCCATGATAAGTCCCGAGTGAATAAAATCCCAAGCATGTTCAGGGATGATGCAGGATTGAGCTGGACATTACAAACACTAGTGGGAACTCCTGTGGAAGACTGTGTCTGGTTGACAGGTGCAAAAACTGAGCCCCCGACGCACTAAAAACAACATGACCACTCTTATCACAGTCAGAGATACGAGCCAAGTCAGAAATCAGGTGTGCCACAGCCCCATCCCCTCTCCGCTGAAGCAACTGAATGGGAAGGTGAAGGGTGGAACCATCAGCGTACGAGTGGACGGGGCTAAATGCACTGACCAGAAGGTCAATGACGAACAGAAGGAAGAGAGTCGGTGATAGGACAGAGCCCTGAGGAACATCACTGTTGATAGATCAAAGAGAAGAACAATGGCCGTCTACAACAGCAGTTATAGAATGGCCAGAAAGGAAGCTAGAGATGATGGCACAGATAGAGGGATAGAAACCGTAAGAGGGCAGTTTGGAAATTAAAGATTTATGCCAGACTCAATCGAAAGCCTTTGAGATGTCAAGTGCGATGGCAAAGCTTTCGCCAAAGACCCGAAAGGAGGATGACCAGGAGTCTGAAAGTTGGTAAGAAGATCGTCAGTGGAGTGTCCCTGATGGAACCCATACTGATGATCAGATAGAAGATTATGATATGGAAGATGCTTTAAAATTTTTCTGTTATGAACTGACTCGAAAACTTTTGAGACATAGGATGTTAAAGCAATTGGACGATAGTGAGAGGGTTGGGAATGGTCACCCTTCTTTGGGACTGGCTGAATGAGAGCAGATTTCCAACAAGAAGGGAAGGTACAAGTCGACAGACAAAGGTGAAAGAGTTTACTTAGGCAGGGTGTAAGGACTTAAGCACAGTTCTTGAGAACAACAGGAGGGACTTCATCAGGCCCATATGCCTTGTTAGTATTAAGGTCAGTGATAGCAGAAAATGCATCAGCTGAAGAAATTTTAATGTCAGCCATAAGGAAGTCAGAGGGGGAAAGTGATGGAGGAACAGCACCAGAATCGTCTAAGATGGAATTGGAGGAGATAGTCTGAGCAAAGAGATCTGCTTTATCAGTAGAATAAATAGCTACAGGGCCATCAGAATAGAAAAGAGGAGGGAAGGATGATGAGGTAAAGTTATTAGAAAAATTTTTGGCAAGGGGCCAGAAGGAGCGGGAAGATTTCGAGTCGGAGAGTTGAGAGCATTTAGTATGGATGAAATTATTATTAGAAGAGCGAAGAACAGACTTAGCACGATGCCGGGCAGAAACACAAGCAAGATGTGCTTCAGGGGTGGGTTGGTTTTGGTACCTTTTATAGGCCCTCTCTTTGTTGCAGACAGCATTAGAACAGGCATGATTAAACTATGGCTTTCTTTCATCAGTCAAAGGATATGAGAAGGGAATGTATGCTTCCATGCCCGAGAGAATAACCTCCATAATGCACAATGCACACTCAGATGGCTCCCGGCAATGGAAGCAATAATCGTTCCAGGGAAAATCAGAGAAGTACTGTCTGAGGGCCTCCCAGTCTGCAGCTCCAAAGTGCCACAGACGACGTTTCTTTGGAGGGTCCACAGGCCATTCTGGAGCGATAGGACAGGTTAAAGGAATTAAGTTGTGATCAGAGAAGCCCAACGGAGAAGAAAGATTAACAGTGTAAGCAGAAGGATTAGTTGTAAGGAAGAGGTCAAGTATGTTGGAGCTCTCTCCAAGGTGGTGAGGAATATGGGTAGGGTGCCGTACAAGCTGCTCTAGGTCATTAAGGATATAAAAGGTGTAGCCTTGTTCACCAGGTGGATCAGTGAAAGGAGAGGAGAGCCAAAGGTGGTGGTGAACATTGAAATCTTCTAGAATTGAGATTTCAGAGAAAGGAGAAATGGTTAGAATGTGTTCCATCATTGATAGTCAAAGATTTTTTCGCAGTCAGTAGAATTAGGAGATAAGTAAACAGTGCAGATATATTTAGTCAGAGAATGACAAGAAAGCCGAAGCCAGAGAGTAGAGAATTCAGAAGAATCAAGTTCAGGAACACCTGAGCAAGATAAATCGTTGTGTACATACACACAACAACCACCTTTGGCTTTGAAATGAGTATAGAGAAAGTAGGAGGAAACAGAAAAGGGTTTGCTGTCAGTTGCCTCCCGCTCCTATTCACATTGCTACTCCCACTGCCACTCTCACTGCCACTCCCACCCCTACTCCCACTGCTCCTCCTATTGCCACTCCCACTGCTACTCCCACTGCCACTCCCACTATTACTCCCACTGCTGCTCCCACTGCTACTCCCACTGCTACTCCCACTACCACTCCCACTGCCACTCCCACTGCTACTCTCACTGCCACTCCCACTGTTACTTCCACTGCCACTTCTAGTGTTACTCTCACTGCCTTTCCCAGTGTTACTCCCACTGCCACTTCCACTGTTAGTCCCACTGCCACTTCCACTGTTAGTCCCACTGCCACTTCCACTGTTAGTCCCACTGCCACTTCCACAGTTACTCCCTCTGCCGCTCCCACTGTTAGTCCCACTGCCACTCCCACTGTTAGTCCCACTGCCACTTCCACTGTTACTCCCTCTGCCGCTCCCACTGTTAGTCCCAGTGCCACTCCCACTATTAGTCCCACTGCCACTCCCACTCCCACTGTTACCCTTATTGTTACTCCCACTGTTACTCCTATTGCTACTCTTACTGCCGCTCCCACTGTTACTTCCACTGCCACTTCTAGTGTTACTCTCACTGCCACCCCCAGTGTTACTCCCACTTCCACTTCCACTGTTAGTCCCACTGCCACTCCCACTGTTACCCCTCCTGCCACTCCCACTGTTAGTCCCACAGCCACTCCCACTCCCATTGTTAGTCCCACTTCCACTTCCACTGTTAGTCCCACTGCCACTCCCACTCCCACTGTTACCCTTATTGTTACTCCCACTGTTACTCCCATTGCTACTCTTACTGCCACTCCCACTGCCACTTCCACTGCCATTCCCACTGTTACTCCCACTGCTACCAACTCCCCTGCCGTCCTGGACCAAAGTTGTTCCAAGACTCATTAGCACGACACAACTTCCCTCAGGGCGCCGCCTCTTAATGTCAAGTGGCAGACATCACACTCCCGCACACCCTACCCCCACTCCATCTTTTCCGCCTACTTATCTCACTCCATCCATTTCCTCCTTCTTTCTCTTCTACTCCATTCTTTTCGTCTTCCTGCATCTCTGACCCCATCGTCTCCCTCCTGCTACCTCTCTCATTCCATCATTTTCTCTTCCTACCTCTCTCACTCCATCCCTTTCCTCTTCCTGCCTCTCTCACTCCAACCTTTTCCTCCTCCTGCCTCCCCTACTCCATCCCTATCCTCCTCTTGCCTCTCCCACTCCATCCCTTTCCTCCATCTATAATACCTCCCTAACTCAGTCTCGTTTCTCGTCTTGCCTATCTCACTCCATCCTTTTCCTCCATTTATCTCTCCCACTGTATCCTTTTTAATTTCTTACCTCTCCTCCTCCATCTTACCTCTCCCACTCTGTTCTTTTCCTTCATCTACCTCTCCCACTCCCTCCCTTCTCTCTTCCTGACTTTCGCCCTTCATCCTTTTCCCCATCCTACCTCTCTCACTCCATCCCTTTCCTCTTGTCTCTTCTGCTCCATCCCCTCTCTCTTCCTGTCTCTCTCCCGTCATCTTTTCTCTTTCCTCCCACATCTCACTCCATCTTTTCCTCCTCCTACCTCTCCTTTTCCTTCCTTTTCCTCTTCGTACCATTCCCTTTTCCATCCTTTTTCTTTTCCTGTCTCACCCACCCCGCCCTTTTCCTCCTCCTACTTCTCCCACTCCGTCCTTTTTCTCTCTCTACCTCTCTCCCTTCACCTTTGCCCCTTGCTGCCTCTCTTACAGTACCTCCTCCTTCTCCTTTCCTTCCTCCAAACATTCTTGCTCAGACGAATAGCTGAGCTTGACGAAGTCTGGTAATAGTGCTAAATATCTATTTATATTAAAGGTGTAAGGTAAAAAATAAGAAAATATACACAGGATAAAATACTCTTCAGCGCATCATCATCATCATCATCATCCTTCTCATCATTATCATAAACATCATTCATTATCATCATCGTCATCATCATCATCATCCAAACCCAATTTTCAGTATTCACATGGGCTGGTGAGTTTTAGGGGTACATTCGTCTCTCGCTCTGGGAACATATAAATGGGAATAGTGTCCGCCTGTGTCGTGGGACATACCACACTGCTGGACACTGCACTCTCCTTCTCCTGTATTCTCGTTAGTTATGGAAGATCGCTAACACCTTGCTTTCCCAGTTTATTCTTACCTACAGCTCCTTGGTAATTGTTTTTGTCCTATTTTTTCTTCCATGTAGGTGTTTAAAAGATACAAGGGAGCCATAATGTGAAGTACAGACGGTAAATAGCTAAGGAAAAGATATCAGGGAGCTTCTCTTACCGACGAGAATACGAGTCCTTGTTTGTTCGTTACTATACCGAGAAAGATTGCAGACCCCAGCTCCGATCCGTATCAGTCATCGTGTAAACTCGGTCACAAAAGTATCGGTGCACAACATGCGTGAAACATTTGGGACCACAGAACGCAGGTCATTGAAATATTAGTATCCGACCTACCACACGTCGGTAGCCTTGATGTCGGGAGGTGTTATATATCGCCAACTAGCAATATACTCTTGCAAACATATAGCAAATGTAATGTTTATATAGACAGACACTGATGATACACAATGAGACGTTGGTAATGTCAGCAGTTGTTCGAACCTTTTCGGTAGGCATCGCACCCCCTGTGCACCGATACTTTTTTGATCGAGTGTACAATGCGCAGGGAATACGTGGGTAATAGTTGATCTCCCCATCTTGAGAAATAGGAGTTAACACGACAGTCATATTAATTGAAGGGTAAAGTTCTTATCACCCTAGCAAAAGCTTGGTGTGTCTTGCATTATTACAATCACTAATTTCTTTGCTCTCCTCCTCCGGACGAGAAGGAAGTGAAGGAGAGCGCTAGAAATAGGCCAGGGGAACATATACTGGACACACACACACACGCACACACACACACACACACACACACACACACTCAGTCAATCAATAATGAGATGTTGAACGCTAGGGAGTCATGTTATGTCCCTGTCCGGCACATCTCCATCACCCACTTTCATCTTCACACAACAAGCCTACTGCTGCTCTCACGATCAGTACTGCTCACAAACTCCTACGCAGTTATGAGCTTTTACTTTCGCAATAAATGGACTCAGTATCACATTCTAGTATCTGGGGAGTGAAAATGAAACGACTTAAACAGTACCGAATCTTGGTACTTGTAACTGAGTATGAATAGACAGGAACTTTTCACCGTGAGAGTACGCACTGAGGTTTTGGGTTGTACCCGGTATATTTTCAGAGTTTTCGAGTGTGGTCAGAGTCGGTGCTGTTGAGAGGAAGACGCTACACTTTGTTTCGCAACCTATCCTTAGTTGCACATCACCAAGAAAACCTACTTTTACAGCAGGTATATATGCAAAGTGTATGTAAGCTGAAAGTATTGTATAAATAAACCTTGTGCAAGTATTACGCTGTAATTACTACAGATAAGAAGCTTTACACCCATTAAACGAATGAAAAACTTATATATATATATATATATATATATATATATATATATATATATATATATATATATATATATATATATATGTGTGTGTGTGTATATATATATATATATATATATATATATATATATATATATATATATTATAGGGTGCTCCAGGACTTCAGGTACTAGCTTCAAAAGTGATTCTTGAGGTGATTTTGGGTAAAAATGCCACATCACCATGGGTCTAAGCCTCCGTGGCTCCGAAGTTATAATTAGTGACGACATTATGGGTGAATCTTGAGAGAGACCATTATCTCCCTAAGTCAACCATTAACTGTTGCAAGTGCAACAAGGAACTTAAGTCCCTGATTTCTTTAGAGTCTTGAATTAACACCAAGTAATTTTAACCAGCGTGGGAGTGACATCTCGGAATGAGGGAACTAAAAGACCGAAAAATGAATAGCCACCTCTTGAAAAATTTTCAAAGCACTTTACTCTCATCCCAACTGGCGCTTCCTACCACAATACCACTTTCCCTACTACAACAATACCTGCCCTACCACAACACTGCCCATCCATAACACCTTCCCTACCACACCACTGACCCCACAGTGTCCTGCCATGCAACCACATCTCTCTTCGCTACCCACATTTTCATCCGTCCGTTCTGTTCCAGATAGTCTCTCTTCTCATATTCTCTTTAAAATTTTACAACTTTTTCTTCTTTTTCCCACCATTAATCTTCTTTAATTAAATAATTATTTTGTGGCACCATCTGGACGAATGGGGCCGAGGGAGGTGAACAATTTCATCGCTTCATTTCTCTTCGTCCTCATTTTTTTCTCTGGTGTGTCTCCCTCTGGTTACAGTGAGAAAGAGATACCAGTGTTTTATGTGATGTTTCAGCTTCTATTTTTCACCTTCATACATTTCGCTATCCAGTTTTCAACACCAAGAACTTGCGGAAATCTATGTCAGTATAATGTTTATGTGTTTTTAAGGCTGACACAATATTTCACCTTCAAGATCGCTCTTGGGATTACAATAAATTTACATGATCAGAGTTAGTACAGTAGGCATAACTTGGAGTTCAAGATTTTTTCCCCCAAATCTCTAGCACATTTTTATGAAGCGGTATTTTTCATAGATTCAATCAACTTCTGCTTTACTTTAGGTTGGCTACATGTAGCTGGGGGTTTGTACTCGCACATGGTACCCACCATCCACAAACTCGCTGTAGTGCGACCTTAAGACGACTTTGCACTTAAAGACAGGACTAAAGGTTGCATGTACTCCGGGAAATCATTTACTACATTGGATGCCAGTTATATAACAATTAAGAAGGACGTCTGGTGGTTTGATGTGTTCGGCCACTTAAAGTAGATTTGGTACATAAAAAGTTCAGATCCAAGGAAAAATCTGGGCTTATTGGTCACATAATGTCATTCAAGGGCGTGTGACTTTAACCTTACCTATGTCTACTAATTAACCAAGTCCCAAGCCCTACCGGAATACCCTCTAAAGATAGACTAAATAATAGATAGTTGGCTAGGAAATAAAATATCACAGAGAGAAGTCAATGACAAGTTTATACAAAGGCTCACGGTACTGGGATAAAATGTTCCCCCCATCACCATGTTGATGGATAAATTTTCTGGCATCACTACTATATACATTTTACTTTAAGTTGGCTCAAAATTACTCTCACTCGATCTTCAGCGCTGAGTTATATCAATGGATTAACACTAGAATATGAAGAGGTGTTATGGAAAGGATGTAGAGCCACGGTACTTTTTATGAACTGCATGAAATAAGCTGCACAAGGACGATAATCTGGGCCAAGTAAAGGGGAAGAGAGTACAGTATAATACCATCTACTCGAGTCATCTGCTACGAAAACTACCTAGAGCGGCAACGGTCTCTGCCCCGTATTCTCGTAGGTTAAGGAAGCTAACTGACTCCTTTTCATATGCGATTTTGTTTGCTCATCACATTCTACTCTGTTATATTGCGTTACATAAATCCTTCTGATATCGTCATATTCTGCGTAAATAGCACAAAGGGATATTAACCAGGCGTATGCAAAAATAAATCGCTAAGTAAGAGATGCTAGGGAGCCTCCTTACCAGACGAAAATGCCGGTTATGAAGACGCAGCAAGAGGGAGAAGTAAGAGGGTCCTAAGAATGACACAAGATATTGGAGAATTCTGGGGAGGAGATCAAAGGTGAGGATAATGACGAGGAGAAAGGGGAGATGATCTAGAAGCACATGGCCAGGGCGGTGGAGGAGGGGAGAACTAACACTGGAATATATGATTTGTATAGATTGTTTACGTGTGAGGTGGAGAGGAGAGGTTCAGTACCTTGAATAGGGAAGTTATTCACCATATTTATTACCTGGATCATGTGTGGTTAGAATAATGAAGATTATATGAAAAGCTAAGAAAAGAACTGCAGATCGATGAGAGAGAGAGAGAGAGAGAGAGAGAGAGAGAGAGAGAGAGAGAGAGAGAGAGAGAGAGAGAGACAGACAGACAGAGAGAGAGAGACAGACAGAGACAGAGACAGACAGACAGACAGACAGACAGACAGACAGAGAGTAGTTATATGCAAATGAAAGACTAACATAATGAATGATATAATAAATGCGAAAATTGGGGGAAGACATGAAGGAGCTGAGTGAGGTAGGAGCAGGGTAACTTCATGAAGGAAGGAATACGATAAAGAAGGAAGCAATACATAAAATAAAACTTTCAGGAGGGCAAAAGAGGAATGAGGGCATCAACCATCATCACATAATTATTATACCACTCGTAACCGTCTACCCTTACCTTCAGTGGGAACAGAACAGAGGGCATACCCCGACTGGGTAATACTGATATCGCAGTTTCGAATCATGTTTTGATGTGATACCGGTGTCATATATATTTACTTGGCGTCTCTCTCTCTCTCTCTCTCTCTCTCTGTTTGTCTGTCTGTCTGTCTGTCTGTCTGTCTCTCTCTCTCTCTCTCTCTCTCTCTCTCTCTCTCTCTCTCAAGGCCAAAGTTACCAATACTCCGCACTAAAGTAGATTCCGAATTATCAAAAAATGCTGTGGACAAGCAGTACCCTAGTAGCCCGCATTTCCCCTTTCTTTATCACCGTCTAAGCATTCGTATAAATTACCTTAGTGTTTTGATAAGCACAAACATTTCATTTTTCCTACTAAACACAGCACATCCTTATTAGTAGAAATCCGTTCAAGTACGCCCGAAATCAGTTGAAAAATTTAGACTGGACCAGTGAAGCTGGTGATGCCGAGAGGAAATTGGAAACGCGGTCAATATCCAGCTAATTCACCCACAGGAAGCTGGATCCACCCCGCCTAATTTCCTTACTACCGCGGGGTTCACTGCATTCAGTATTTATTCCTGTGGTTTCTCCCCGGGAAGGTGGAAATGAAGAACTAAAGTAGACCTTTCTATTTAATCGTATAGGTAACAGTGTTCTTCTCTTTTCTTTAATAATACATATTATACTCCGTTTACTCTAACTTTTCCTAAAATTGTCATTCCTCCACGTTTAATCCTGAGTTGTAGCAATCGATTAACATTATATTATGACACCAGTCAAGAGGAAATGCTTTGCAAATGATGTGAAGCTGTGCTATTCTATTTTTTTCTGCCACTGGGCTATGAGATATAAACTGAAAAGGATGAAAATCTTGGCTAAGTTAGAGTAAAACTGATATAGTGCTTCCATGATAGGATTATATATGAAACTGGATGTGCCTACGATAATCAGTTATTCGTTTCTTTGTGATAGAAAATCCATTGATCACTGACCAACTGGTGGGACCTGCCTGGGAAAAGAAAAACTGTTAAGAGAGTGTTGTTGTGAACGTGGAAAAAATCTTACCACGGCATCGTAGTATGGTTATGAAAGCATGCGATATGAATATCTATGGGTGTCAATGTAGGGCAGGAGAATATTTTGCATAATAATACCTCCATTAAGAGTAACTAAAGCATGAAGGACAATAGGCATGGAACAGATACAACGATATACTTTTCACAACATAAATACGGCGCTTGCAAGGGAATTAAGCACTGGCAAATCTATCAGTTTCTTTAGTAGTTACTTTTCCGGTTGATAATAATTAATTGGGTCCTGAGAGTTAATGAAAAGTAGCATGTAACGACAGAGGGCCGGCGGTGAAGAGAGAGAGAGAGAGAGAGAGAGAGAGAGAGAGAGAGAGAGAGACGAAATCATACTGAATATTCTACTGTTGATTGTCTTTAACACCTGCATTTTAAAAGGTATTCCTTAAACTGCAACACTAATGTACACCTACTTGTCACACGTGCTGTAATGTACTGTACAGGCTGAAAAACCAACGTCTTTCCAGGTCCGTCTGAAAAGAAATTACAACTGGCGAAACACAATAAAAACCCTATCTCTACCCGTGCGTGTTTCAGATGGTTCGACTTTTCCAATACGTATTCGTCAAAACTTCGAGAAGATACTTGTTTCCCTGTCTGAACGTGCATGATGATGATGATCATCATCATCATTAATGAAAAATCTGGCCTGTTCTCGAAAGTATTACTCTCTTCAGTCCGATGACTTATATTCTGTTTCAATCTTGCTATCTCCAGACGATTTTCTACAGTTCGGGGTGGATTTTTGGAAGAGTGAGAGTCAGAGCCAGACTGATAAATTTCTTAAGTCAGGCAAAAGGCCAGTTGGATCCATTCAGAAAAACAATATATATATATATATATATATATATATATATATATATATATATATATATATATATATATATATATATATATATATATATATATGTAGTAGAAAGTTTTACATTTTAGGATCTTTAGGGACTATAGTTACCATTTCTGGATGAGAACATCGAAATCTGGTTGTGCAATTTTTTTTTTTTAACGGCCATACCACGTTGAATACACCGCTTCCCGTTCTATCAGCGAAGTTAAGCAACGTTGGGTCTGGTTAGTACTTGGATGGGTGACCGCCTGGGAACACCAGATGCTGTTGGCATCCCTACGTCAAGTGGGGTTGGTGGAGGATTAGTGCCCCTCCCTGTAAAACAATGAACTCTAAGCCCTTGGCCACCCCGTCTGGGATACATGGCGTCTGGCAATGAATGAATGAAAATATTTCCAAGATGAACCCCTCCTACACCCCCCACAAATGGTAAGCGGCATATCTCAGGAACAAATGGACATTTTTTGAGGTTCTTGGAGTCAATCTCTTGGTGGTAGAAGTTGTTGTTATTCCCTAGGCAGTCTGGTCGAACAGCCCCGAGTCCCTAAGGAAGGCCATGGCCAAGACCTGGCTTTGCCACAGAGCTCTCAAGGAGTATATGTTGTGTTGTTGAGGAAGTTGATTGTGTGTAATGCAGTCTTCCATAATGTGCTTAATAGTATGGGGTACTATGCTGCATCCTGGACAGGCATCAGCGACGGAGTCATCCAGCTTCTTCTGATAACTCAAGAGGGCGGGGTGATGCCCACATCTCTTGGTTTCTTGGGGTGCTGAATTGATTTACGAGGTGTCTGAATCGATCCGAGGTATAGATCACAGGATAAGATGAAGGTCAAGGTGATTTCCGGTCGCAAAACATTAAAATAGGCAAAGTTCAACATCACTTAGCCGATTTTAAGGAACTAAGGGTCAATAGTCGTGTTTTGGGAGTCCTGAATTGAGTTGTGGGCCCCGCCACACTATTTATTTTGGATAAAACTTTCATCAAATATTTACAAAAACTTTGTACATAAATAATTCATCATTTCTCACTAACGTTACCATTATCATCCTGTACATCATCATAATCAGCATGATGATCCAAAATAATCAATTCTCATCTATGCCAAGCCTCATCATTATGATCACACCCATCTGCATCATCTACACTATCATCATCCCAATTTTCATCAGCATCATTCCCCTCCACATCACGTTTCCTAGTCAGCGGATTCAAGCATAATGGTCCACCTTCACATGCACAAAAGATAGTGCATCCTATTCAACTACACTTAAGTTTGGCATCTTTACAACTGGATGCCTCACACCGACAACAAACCGTCTCCAAGACTTCATCTGGGGCCAGTTTGGTATCACATGAAGATGTTCAGCTGTTCATGGCCTGAGGAAAGTCCCTTCCTCTTCCAACCCATCCTCTGTTGCTTTAAGTTTTGGTGGCACACTTGTCAAGGCTTCATGTCAGTGGGCCACCTGATAATGTGCTCGTTTGATGTTTTCTAAGGGTGCTTCTAATGTTGGTGGGATGGGCACAGTTTGATTGTGGTCCCAGAGCCAGTATGCTTGTTCCACATTTTCATGAGACAATCTACCAATCTTTTGCAAGTTGCATTGTATCTTTTGCCAAAAAAGGCGCACAGGAACACTGTTGCAGATGAACAAACTTCACCCAACTCTGCTGTGGTGTCACCTATAACCGAGAGACTCTGGAGTAATGATCCGTAGCCTTCAATGTCCACCTTTCCCCAGTGCCATTGGTGGCAGCAAGTGTCTGATCCAGTGAAGGCGTGAAGTGGCAGAATGAACTTTGACGTGCATAGATGCTTCCAAGCTGTTGTTTTCATATCAACTACTGCCCGATCCGCTTGTGGTTAGCTCATGTACAAGGCATTTGTGCACCTCTGTGAAACATAAAAATACAGAAGAATGGTAAACACGTCGGTGTAATCAGAAATAACCCTGATGTATTTATGTCTTTGGCACCGTGCTATTGAGTGCTGAGCAATGATGGTGTCACCACCCTCATGACTGGAAGTCAGTCTTTGCGTTCAGTCTTCATTCCATTCATAATTTCAATTGGCACGTCCTCCACACCTGCCATAGTGAGACTATCCATTTTGAGTGGCTGGGAATTTGAACAGAGGATCCACGAGGGATTCTGCAACCATTTTGTTCAGTTGGATCTTGTTTCTTGTGACACCAAGGATGCTGTTCTTGGGAGGTGCAGGCATATCAGGTTTGAGGATGTGGACCCTCCTAATACCCTGCTTCTCTTGTCATAGCTGACGGAAGTACGCCTTTGTGCTGTCTTCAAAATACCTATTAAAGACAAGCACAGCATTGCTCACCATCAAAGACTGCATCACGTACCCTTATAATGCATTGATGTACAGTTGCAATTCCCCTGTTGGCCAGTTTATGGTCCACAACAATGCAGACACATCAGAAATGACTGTGTCTGCCTGCAAAGCTGATCAGTCAGAGATGGTGACTTAACCCGCGGCATCCCGTCGACGTTCTTTAACATCCACACATTTTGTCACTGCCAATCCCGTCAACGTACATAAACGCGAATCAATTACAAGGTCCCTAATTTGCACAATTTTCAATTTTCGCGAGTTATTTTTGGTACGTATACACGTGACACTTTCCTCTACAAGATGCCAGGCAGGGACAATGCCTTACCCAGCTTGACCTCCTTCACCCCCCTGCACACCATTGTCTCAGCAATTCACCTGTTATCAGTGACCTGGCCAGTAAAGCCATGTCATGCCACAGTACGAAATTCAGGGCCAGAGTGACTCCCCAATCAGTGACAATGTGGAGGACAAACTTTACATAGCATTAGAGGAAGAAACAGTCAGAAATGATGATCAGGTAATGTGGCAAAAAATAGTCAGGTATTGTGATGAGTTAGTGAGTGAAACAATGCTTATAATGCCTATATTACTGCTTGAAAACCAATATACTCTCGTACTACATGTAAATTTGTACCAAGTAAATAAATAAATACCGCTTATGAGTGGTGTGAAATAGTTATCCACCCATAGAACTCGTTTTCTTTGGTGCCAGCCTGTTAGAAAACCCAGTAAGGTAAGGAGGTACTCCTACCTGTATTAGTATTTTAACCCGTCACGTCCCGAGGTTTTCCGCACCTCCGACATCCCCCAGTCCTGAGCCTTTTTGGAAATTTTTTTTTTTTGGCTAAAACTTCTGCTTTGGTTGAGAAACGAAGGAAAATCACGAAGAAAGGGCTTACCGTGGTCTATAAGTGGCCGGAACAGGTGGGGTCCCCCGCGTCAGGTATTGTATTCTTTCATTGACGTGTCAGGCGCTCACGTTTTCTATGGTAGGGCATACTGGGAGAAACAACAGAGAACACCTCTATATTTATTGAATTTGAACTAATAAACAATAACAGTAGCAATATAATGGATTTCAGACACATATATATGAAAAATAAGCATTGTACCATCGCGTGAGCATAGCGAGTTAGGTCCGAATCGTAACATGCTAGATGCTAAGTTTCTTGTATCTGTCAACATATCATTTTTTCTACTTGTATACTTCTGTTTCAATGACATTTTACCAATTTATACTGTTTGTAAGTGTTTTCAGATGTTTTCATTCATTATGATGACATGCAGCATAAGTTTAGCACACATCAGCTTAGTAAGCGCACTCGTTATGACTCGTATTTCAACATACCCAATTGTTTTATCACTTTCCTATTATTTTTCCCTTTACATAGAACCTTTCCTCCACCACTGTAAATGTTTTCAATTATTTACATTCATTACGAGGGCATTTAGCGATATGCTAGCGCATATTCACGTAGCAACCACAATCTCAAACACTCGTGTTTCATCTTCTACTTTATTTATTCACTCCAATTATACTTTCCCACTTACATTACACACGTTTACACCCCTATGCTGCACTGTACATACTTACTGGCATTATTTATTCAAGTGAGCGTCAGAATATCGCATGAAAATACCCTCGCAATGAATGTTTCGACCAACATAATACTCAAACACTTATATACTAATTCTTCACGTATATTACACACTTTCCCACTTGTTGACTTCTATTTTCATAATTACAGGCCTTATTCATTTAACTGAGTGTCAGGATATCGCATCTCTATACACATGCTATGAATATTTTGACTTAGAATATATTTCAGCACTTACAATAATTTGAACTTATATTATACCCGTTAATATTTCCAATAATAATAATTACATATTTACGGGCCGTATTTATTGCACTGAGCGACAGAATATCGCATCATAAAACCCTCGCTATGTATGTTTCCACTTACAGCATATTTATACACTTACATACACTTATGTTATACCCGTATGCACTTTATACTAATATTTGGAGATCAACATGACTGATTATTTCACTGAGCGTCTGTTTGTCGCATTTACTTCATAGTTTCAGCGTCCTACCGCATTCACACCATATCAGAATTGCATCAACGTGTGATATTTGCTGAAACATGGGTGAATACGAGACCCACATCACACTCCACGCACTCATAGCGGGTGTTCTTCCTCTGTGTCGTGAGTCTCACCCGGGAATTGCTACACACGTGACACCTGCGTTGGGGCCTAGGTCTGTTTGGCTGGGGAGGGATAGGAGTGGGGAAATGGCGGCTGGATATTCTCAGGGGAGTTTGGGCAATAGGGGCAGTGCGGGTGCGATGCTGGGGCCTTTCAACAGCATAACGTGCAAACATCTCTCTTGTGAGCTCCCTCACAAACCCTTCAAAGGTTTCCTGAACTCCTGTTGTCATGGCGTGAATTTGATGGCATTTCAGAGCAGTGATGTCTAGCAAGTGAAAGAACAGTTTCTTATACCACTTCATCGTGGTCCTGGCATACTCTACCGTCGATATCATGGAGTCTGACTGGTCCACCAGGCGCATGTTTATGTTACAGTCCATGACACACTCAGGTTTCCAAATGTGATGCCTGTTCTCACTACGGTAATCTACGGAATCAGTACGGTGCATCAAGGGGCAGTGAACCGTTGACAAGAGGCTTGCTTCTCTATTGTGGTTCCACACAGTTGCAAGGATGTTGTTGGCTTTGAAGAAGACAACCTCATTCCTGGCAAGTTTCCGCCCTACCTTGGCCATGTGACGCCAGTTCACCTTCATGGTTCCAGAGACTCCCGTTTCATGCATGTGAAGATAACGAGTGAGAAGAGGGCTAGTGTACCAGTTGTCCAGGTAGAGGACGTGACCACGATGAAGGAAGTCTTCTATCATTGTCTTTACCACTGCTCCCGACAGTCCAATACTTCGATCTTCTATTATGTCTGCCTGTGCACCGGTGTACAAGACTATGTCTTGCACGTATCCGGTGCTACAGTCGCACATAACAAAGATCTTGAACCCAAAACGGTGCCTTTTGCTGGGTATATACTGCCTAAATGAAATATCACCTCTCCACAACACAAGACTCTCGTTTATGACGAGGTCTCTATAGGGATAAAATGACGAACGAAAGGTTTGCCTCAGGTGATCAAAGACCAACTTAATTTGCCTCATTTTATCTGTGTCGTTCGCATTTGCAGGATCATGAGCATCATAGAAATGGAGGCGACTTAGAATTTGTTGAAACCGATTACAGCTCATCACTTGCCCAAATATTGGGGTAAACATAACAGGATCCCTTGTCCAGTAAGCAGGAATTCTGTTCTTTCGTATAATACCCATCAAAAGGACCAGGGCAAAAAATAGGAACATTTCTGAAAGGGAGACAGGGTAATCATATATGATAGAATGCCTACTCCTTGTTCCCAATCTTTCACTCTCAAGGCGCT
Source organism: Coenobita brevimanus (assembly GCF_032717465.1). Classification (NCBI taxonomy): domain Eukaryota; kingdom Metazoa; phylum Arthropoda; class Malacostraca; order Decapoda; family Coenobitidae; genus Coenobita; species Coenobita brevimanus. Next base: position 17,488,188 of record NC_137002.1, read on the forward strand.
GGGTGCTTGCAAAAAGGTTGGTTTGGTAAACAATCTGCTCCACGAATGCCTCACTAAAAAACAGGTGGAAAAAATCCAACCTGATGGAATTACGGTGAATTCTGGGAGCAATGCAGCCAGAGCACCCCTGCTCAGTGAAGGGGTGAATGAGGGGAGAAAAATCACTCCCATCCTCCCAATTCCATCCCACAATTCCCTCGTCCCCATCATCCCCCTCACCGCCTTCGTCTGGGTGGGGAGGAGATCCTGGTTTTGGAGGTGGGTGAGAAGGAGTGCGGAGGGATTCCCCACTGTCACTCCTCTTCCCTCTGCCTTTACCCTTTCCCTTTCCCTTACCCTTACGGCCTTGAGGAACATTAGGGGGCTGTGGGGATGAAGTAGGGGAATACTGGGGAGCATAAGATGTGCTGGGGAGTGGTTCCTCCCCACCTTCCCCCTCCATGACAACACCACGTGATTTCTCACGCACCCTAGCTCGACCACGTGTTAGGGGATATTGGGGAGCATAAGACATGCTTGGGAGTGGTTCCTCCCCACCTTCCCCCTCCATCACAACCCCACGTGATACTGAACGCACCCGCACTCGCCCACGTGATACACTACGCCGCCTCACACTACCTAGGGAGAGCAGTGACTCACTCACGTCACTCTCACTTTCCCTAATCCTCCCTGCACTTTCCCTTTCACTCCCCACTCCCTCCGCGGCACTTCCTAACTCCCCAAACAAAATACTAGGCCCATACCTGCTCATCCGACGTGGTGCTGGCCACGATGAGTTATTACCTCACGTCCATATCACGTGGCAGCACGTCCCACGACTCCGTCCTCGTCCTCATCCTCATCCTCGTCATCGAAATCTGGTTCCACATCACGTTGGGGCTGGGGATAGGATGTTGCACATGGTTTCTTGGCCGGCTGCCCCTCTCTAGCAGCACGGTAAGTCACGTACTGCCGCTTCCTGGGAGACGGGACTTCTTCATCACTGCTGGTTTCTTCCTCCTCTGGCTGCACATAATCTTTATCCACAACCTCGTCGTCCAGTGGTGAATCACTGTCGCCTGTAAAGGCGTCCAGGGCGGCTTGAATTTCGCCCTCTGAGAGACCTCTCTTAGCCATGTCTGAGGAGGACCGTTGCTACCAGGTGAGTGAATGAGCGGCGGGTTAGCGCGGGTCGTGCAGGGTCGCCAAGTGTCCCCGCCTGGTGGTAGGTAGGGGAAGGTCATGCGAGGATACATACCGCAAATCAAGTGTGAAATTTGAAAATTGTCGAAATTATGCACTTTGCAATTGCACGACGTACCGGTACGTCGCCGGGACTGGCAAATGCAAATCGTTGCAACGTACCCATACGTCGATGGGACGGGGCGGGTTAAACCTCAGGTGAGCGATTTTTCTATGAATTTTCGATGTTTCTCACCAAAAGCGGAAGTTTGAGCCCCCCCCCAAAAATAATCCAAAAATGGTCGGGACTGGGGGGAGTCAGTGGTGGAAAAGTGGTCAGGATGGGGTGGGTTAAAGAGAAGTCTTAAAAGTTTATTTCCTGGCAACATGCAACAACCCCGCAGAGTCAGACTTGGACGGGGAATAGGCAGTGCATTCTGTCTTCAAACAGGAGTCAATATTAATCCCCCTGTTGCTTGACATTAGGCCCATACTTCTTGTGCAGATCATCTCATGATAATATTCTTTCTTCTATCCCAGCATTACATATTTCCTCTTGGAGTCAAAGGTAATGATTCCTTTGGAGATTTTGTCATAGAATCCAGTGGGCCACCTCTTCTGGAAATCCTTCGGTATGTTTCTGCTAATGTCCAGATCATCATGTGCATTGACATCAGGATACACCGCCTTGCCTGTCACAATATTCAGGAGCTTACCCTCAGGATGTTGGTCTGGTTCCAGGGCAAGAGAGAGTGATTTCTGGATACTCTCTCTATCCTAGTGATCAGCTTCAATTCTCTTGATGGATTCTTTTTTGTGATGTGCTGCTCATGGTGGTTCTTTCTCTGTCATCCTCTCGAGACTGTTTTTAAGCTGACCACTAGTGACAAAGCTGAGTGCCGAGATAGTCATTTGGTGATCGTCAGTAGCCAAACCTGTGGCCCCTCCTGGCTCATGACCAAGTCTCATATAATTTGTTTCAATAAACTGATCAGTGAAGATAGCATTGTTCAGCCCTGGGATCTGACGAAGACTACAGTCACTCTTCATCTTCATCTTTTTGAGTTGTTCAGGGGGCAGTGAAAGCAGATGATGGACATAGAACGAGCCCTACCGTGTATAGCTGTGGCAACCAGCTGCTGCAATATATGGCAGCATGCTTTCATGACCTAGACATTATCACATGAACTTGAACTCAGATCGGTTCAGACACCAAAACCATAAGGCTGACTCCAAGAAAGTCAAAATTGACCCATAAATTCCTGAGATATGCTACTTACCTGTTGTGGGGAGTGTAGGAGGGGGCCCATCTTGAAAATATGCTAATAAAAAAATGCACAACCAGACTTCGATGTTATTATCCAGAAATGATATCTAAAGTCCCTAAGGATCACAAAGTGTAAAAACCTCTATTATACATTTTTTGAAGGGGCACAACTGAATACTGGACTTTTTAGGCCCGATTATAAGTTAACAAAAAATGCTTGGAATTGGCAAAACATGGAAATGATAAATAAACTGCTAAAAGACATCACCTTATTGAGGATGTTGATAAAATGTAATACTGAACTATGAGGAGAGGGAGAGAGAGGAGTGGGCCATGTAGAGGGAGTTTACAAGTTTTGGCGTCTTGGCTGCTTACTGATGCGTCTCATGCTCAGGAATTTTATGAATATATGATTAGCCTCGTTGCAGGGAATATGAGGATGTGATGAGGGAGATGAGGAGGCAATGGAGACGAGAGGAGGGATGTTGGTGGGATATTAAGTTCCACTTATATTTTTATACTTGTAAAGATGATAAAAATAGAACATTCTCGTTTAGAAATTTCTTCATATTTGGAGGATTCTGATTTTTTAATCCGTTTATTTAGCGTTAATATGATGACGACGACGATGACGACGATGATGATGATGATGATGATTTTTAATGCAAGAAAGAAGCAACCAAAGGCAAGGAGCCTGCAAGACTGTTCCCTCCAAGAAACAACAAAAATCAGGTAACAGAAAGCCAAACTAATGATTCACTCATTTCGAGATGACTGGACACATGCACTGCGTTTGAAAGACTGGGGATCATAGGTAGTTGAAAATACAGACAGAGGGAAACAGTCCCAGAGTTGACCTGTGGCATACATGGAAGACTGGGAGTAACAGTTAACTCTTGCATTAGAGAGTTGAACAGAAAAGGGACGAGAGTTTGTTGCTAGAAGGGTGCTACGCCCCTACCTTAGTGGTGGAGGGATGCATGCAGACAGCTCAGATGAGCAGTGACCATTGAAGTTGCGATAGTAAAAAGATAAAGAGATTATAATAATGATAATGATGATGGTCATGATGATGACTTCCTCTCCAGTTATTATATTCATCTTTGGGTAGATAATATGTCCAGTCGGGGAGATTATACGCAGCCTTTACTCATCCCTTCATTACTGCAATTCGTTAACGTAACTAAAATCGCTTGGCCGTAACCTCAGCAAAAAACATATCGTCATTGCAATTAAGGCGATAAATTACCGTGATGTTGCAGTATTATTGCTGCCATGGGAAAAGTCGTAGCACCTTTTTCTTGGCGATTTATGTTGCATATTTTTTCACGTGTTCTGCTCAAACTACTTCAGCCATTTTAATATCAACATACTTTTTTCATGTACAAGAGGATAGTTAAGGCGTAATGCTCGGAATAAATCGCTAAGGAAGAAGTGCTACGTAGTCCAGAAAGCTACTCACAATAGGGGGATCGGATTCTGGCGTGATACGGTGTGACGCTTGGGTGAGGAAGAGACCTATGAAGGGGCCCTGGGTCCAAATATACTCTGTGTCTTATTATTACCGGCCGCGATAGCGAAGCTGGTATTGTTTACATTTTGTCTGTCTGTTTGCGTGTCTGCCTGTGAGTCTGTTAGCACGATAACTTTGCAACTGCTCAAGATATCATCGCAAAATTTTACAGGTGTGTAGTAGGGATGAAAATTTTGAACGCGTTCGAAATCTGTGAAAGTAGGTCAAGGTGATGGTCATATTCCAAGCCGCCCTACATATGTATCGGCTCGCGACTGGTGTGATTCCCCCCATGGGGGGGCTTTGGTTATTATTATTATTAATATTATTATTATTATTATTATTATTATTGTTATTGTTATTATTATAATTGTGGGAAATATTTTCCCCCAGAGCAGCTGCACTCTCTACTTTATCATAGTTATTCCTGGTTAAAGGCAGAGGAAATCTTGAGACCGTTGTTAATTGTTCAAGTGGTTTTTATAACCCAGAAATTACATTCTCTTTAATAATTCTTGTTATTGATAAATTAAATGCTACTGCGTTTAACCCCCGTGGACAACTATACATTGTAAATACATGTAATTATGTGGTATTTTCCACTGACCTAAACTGCGTCTGCGCGTTAGATGACGTGGTGAGTAGGGAAAGATTCTTGTGTTAAGCAGATGTGGAATTAAAGATATTTACAGAGTTTAAGGGAATATTTGGTCTAACTTTAGCTTAATTAAAACTAAGATCAATTTGTTAGATTCGCCCTGTACATATCATGATGTAATCTAACTGTATTTAGTACTGTAATTAATTAAGAGTTGGCAACCTACCTTTCTATGAGGGAGGTAGATCCTGCCACACACGCACTCTGCTCCCAGATGTTGTGGAGTTAACACTCTGTTCCTAGTCACTCTTAAGCTAGCACGGTTGTATATACGCACCATAAGGACTCGTGCTTGCTCTAGCAATTACATAAGCAGCCTCATCGTCATCGGTTATCGATCACTCCCTCTTCACTAGCTAAGTAATCTTTACGAATTGGCCAATTCAAGGGGGGATTAGCTCTGAGTTAGAAGAGAAATAGTTATTGTAGGTGAGTTAAGGTTAAGTTATGTTTCACCTAACTCTATGAGACTTGTTTGATTTACTTAGACAACTTTAGGGAAGAGTAACGACCTACGAGTTGTTTACCAAAAAATTCTTGCATAGCGGTGCCCGGCAGGGATACCGACTTGTATACATTAAATGTTTTTCATATTTTGGTGCCCAGAAAGAGGGCCCCGATTTGTTTACCATAACTATTAAACATTTTTCACATTTTGGGTGCCCCGAGTGAGGAGAGCCGATGTGTGCCGAGGTGCTGAATGTGTTTAAAGTTGCTTTCGTTGGGCTTGGTTTACTACCACGTTCGGTTGATGTGGAAGTACGTACCTACCGAGTTCAGGGAATATGGGTGTTTTGGCAATTGAGTGTGGGGATGAAATAGAACCCTAGAGGTTTAATAACCCTGGGGGATAGGTTGAAATTATAGACCTAATCCCAACACTCCTCAAAATTAAATGAATAATTAGCTGAGCTGTAATGAATATTTTGAAACTGGGAGGGGGATAATTTGCACAAAGAGGTTAATCCCTACCCTCTACAAAATTTAAAATAATCAGATCATTACTAAGTTGAGGTAAATTTATGGTTGGAATTCATAATTAAATTATTAAATTAGAACTCCGTTAACATATCTGTTTCTTTATTGCAAAGATCTTCTAGTAGTAAGGCAGGATGGGTAACTAGAGCCATAAATGACTGTAACCAGTCGTTGGACCAAATACCTCTGTCCAAGGAGAAAAAAATAGTCTCCTAAATATCCTGAAAGATCGATGGAATAAGTACGAAGAGAGTTACATAACATTAGAAGCGGCTATAGTAAAGGCTGAGAATAAGGAACTCTTAGAGTCAGAAACTATGAAGTTTGAAAGCAAATTAAAAGAAAATTTAACTGTAGTAAAGACACTAGAGTCAAAATTAGCTGACACTGCCGCGGAAACACAAGTTGTGGAACAGCAGAATAGAGCTGTGTTACCACAAAAAACGCTTCTGGAGATTGATGGGGAGCAGAACTGGAAATCCTTTTGGGACCAGTTAAAATCTTTGGTACACGATAGAACAGATCTCCCTAAAGTCAGCAAACTTACGTATTTGTTAGGACAGGTCAAAGGAACACCATATCAACTGATTAAGGAATTACCAGTAGAAGAAAATAATTATGAGGTGGCATTGACCATCCTTAGACAAAAAAACGAAGACAGGGAGCAAGTTATAAATCAATTACTGAAGGCTCTAATAGAATTACCCACGCCTAGGCTCGATTTTCATTCCTTGCAAAAATTTAGAATCGCAGTAAGTTGTAATTTAAAGGCCTTAGGTACTTTCGAAGATATTAAGGCATCAGATTGGGTGTTTTCAAGAATTGTGTCCTTAAAGCTACCACCGAAAACCAAGGATGCTTTGTGTGGTAGGTACCAGAATGATAATTTCTCCTGTGAAGAGATTGAGGAAGGCTTGATGCAACTCTGTAAACGTTTGCAAGGAACATTAAATACTACTGAGGTCAAACAGAAGACTGAAGTAAAGAAAAAACCCACTAACCAACTGGTTGGGAAAGTTAAGTCAGAGAAGACTAAGTATGTGCCTTAAGAAGAGATAGGTACTTTCCTTAGCTCCTTAAAGGCTGAGGATAAAGTCTTAAAGCCAAGGAGTAGACATGCTGATGATATTAAGGAAGTAAAACCTTCCATGGTAAAAGACAGGAAAGTTTATCTTTTGTGGTGAGCAACATTCCAGTGCATCTTGTCAACAATACCCTGATTATGCTTCTAGAGTAGGGAAGCTTCAGGAACTGGGGTGTTGTATAATCTGTATGAACTCCGAACATACTGCCGCGGACTGTAAGACTAAATTAAATCTTTTCTTTAAATGCAAAAAAGATCATCATCATAGTGCTTTATGCCCTAAGATGAAAATTGAGGTTCCTAAACCTGCAAGCGTCAATATGACAGTTGCAAAGGGGAATGCTCCATTAGTAATGTCAGCTACAGTACCAACAGCAGATGTAAAAGTATTGTTTGAGAATAGAAACCAATTAGTATGTACCCTGTTTGATACGGGTGCTCAGAAAACTTTCATTTCTGCCGACATTGTGGAGAAATTAAAGTTACCAGTTATTGGCAAGGTAAATCTAGCCATTACAGGATTCTTAACAACTAAGAAAGCTCAGTCTTTTGCTTTAGTTAGACCTGTAATACAATTAGGCAGATATAAATGCCGTATAACAGCAGCTGTGCTTCATGATATGGAGACAAGTATATACATAAAAGGATTGAAGGAAACCTCTGATCATCTACAAAGCTCAGGGATAAAGTTGGCTAAACGGAATGTGGAATCAGATACTGTGGGTCCCATAAAAATGATAATTGGTTCTGATTATTGTGGAAGATTCCTACATAGGACTTTCAAAAGGAATAAGGTACAGTTGTTCAAGAGTCCAGGAGGTAACCTTATTATGGGTCAGTTGCCTTTTCCAAAACAAGTTAAAGGAGAGGCCAAACTAGTAGACTCAGTCTTTGTTACCCCCACACAGTCATTGATGGTAGCTAAAATAGGTGCAGAATTAGAACCTACTCAGATAAATGACTTATTGGATGAAAATGTTGAACCTGTACACAAATTGTGGGACCTAGACAGTGTAGGTATACACTCTGAGGAACCAACCCCTGAAGATAAGATAACCTTAGACTTGTATAATCAGTGTATGGAATTTGAGGATGGACAGTATTGGATACGATTACCATGGAAACTAAACCAATCAGAGTTACCAACAAATTACCAAGCAGCTAAAGCTCAGTTAAATTCTCTTCTAAGAAAGTTGAGAGATAAACCAGAACATCTGACCATATATGATAATATTATAAGGGATCAATTGAAGAATAAATTTATAGAAGAGGTAGAATACTCTGTTAACCACAAAGAAGGACACTACTTACCACATCATGCTGTAAGCAAGGATTCAGTAACTACTCCCATAAGGATAGTATTTAACTGTAGTAGTAAAGCGTCCAAGGGATCAGCTAGCATGAACGATTGCCTCTACTCTGGACCTACACTAACAGAGAAGTTAGGGAATGTGTTACTAAGATTTAGAGAGAAACCTTATGCTTACACAGCAGATATTAGTAAGGCTCTTCTCAGAATAGGACTGAGAGAGGAGGACAGGAAATTTACAAAATTCCTCTGGCCTCATGATTCTCAAAATGAGGATAGTCCATTGAAAATTTACTGTTTCCGATCGGTGATCTTTGGCGCTTGTGCTAGTCGTTTCCTACTTTGCAACACTTTAAAGCATCATTTTGGAAATGCCAAATGCCCAGAAATAGGGCAGGGTTTTTATATGGATAATTTGCAAGATGCTGCTGATACAGAGACGGAAGCATTGAAGGCTTATGAAGTAGCCAATTCCGAATGTGGGAAGGAAAATTTGCCGTTACAGAGCTGGAATACAAATTCACCGTTTTTGAGGAATAAAATACAAGAGGACTATCCAGATTCTGACATTCCCAGAATTCAAAATGTGTTAGGTCTTAACTGGGATACAACAGCTGATGTAATAAGTCTGAAACTAATTAAGTTCTCTGATGTCACTCTCACCAAGAGGTCCTTGTTAAGTCAGGTTTCCATGTTATTTGACCCAATAGGATTTGTCAGTCCTATAGTTATTAGGGGCAAATGTTTAGTACAGGAGGCTTGGCGAGAAAAGTTAGACTGGGACACTGAATTAGGTGAGACATATGTGGAACAATGGGAACAGATTAGAAAGGAATTTGAAACCACATCAAGCATATGTATTCCCAGGAAAATAAACAGTAATGAGAAGTCGCACTTACACATTTTGTGATGCTTCTCAAAGGGCCTATGGAGCAGTAGCTTATTGCGCAACGGGAGAGGATAGTAAGATTATTATGTCCAAGGCCAGAGTTGCGCCAATTAAAGGAAGAACCCTACTTCAAATGGAATTAGCTTCCATAGAATTAGGAACTAAATTGGCCAGGTATATAACCACTACTCTTGATACTCAGTTTGGGGATATTTACATATGGACTGACTGACAGTGAGATTTGTCTTTACTGGATAGGGAAGGAAGACAGTAAAATTCCTTTCGTCCGTAATAGAGTGAAGACTATTAAAGAGCTGTCTTCCAAATTTAATTTCATGCATGTGTCCTCCAAACAAAATCCAGCTGATCTGCTCTCGAGAGGTTCGACCGTAAGGAGACTGAATAATTTGTGGTTTACAGGTCCTAAATGGTTACTCACCAAGGATTGGCCTGAACAGAAACAGTACAGTATTGCCGAGGTTAGTGTAGTGAACTTGGATCCTGTAGTACCTGAGCCAGAAGTAATTGACATTAGACGATTCTCGTCAATAAGACAACTTCTAAATACTACTAAATTGGTTGTTGAATTTTTGAATAAGAAGGTGGGGTTTCAGACATTAGATCCCCTAGAATACTGGCTGAAAAGAGTACAAAGAAATTCTTACGGGGAAATATATACACTTTTAGGCCAAGACACTGGGAAAGGAAATAAGCTGATGAAGAATTTAAGCTTGTTCTTAGACGGAAAGGGTCTAATAAGATGTCGAGGCAGATTGGTAAAGGCTGACTTGCCCATCCAAACCAAACATCCCATTTTATTACCCAAAAGTGGATGCTTTGTACAACTTATTACAAAAGAAGTCCATGATTCCACTCTCCATGGACGTGTACCGCAGACCTTAGCCCAAATTCGGGAAAGATACTGGATTCCTAAGGGTAGACAGGTAATTAAAAAATATCTCAAAAACAGCATCATTTGTAGGAGGTATGAGCAGCGACCTTATAACTACACAGGACCACCAGCCCTACCGAAGGAAAGGGTGAGCATAAGTCGGCCCTTCCATATAACAGGAGTGGATTATACAGGGGCTATAACTGTTACGGGTGAGGAAACTCCCCATAAAGTTTACATTTGTTTATTTACTTGCGCCTACACAAGGGCAGTCCGTCTAGAATTAGCGGAAGACCTAAGCTCAGAGACATTCCTCAATGTCTTTCGCAGATTGCCGCTAGAAGGTCTTGTCCTGGCAAGTTAATAAGCGACAACGGAACTAATTTCGTTGGAGCAGCACCCTTTACTGTTGAACCTAATGAACGACCCAAAAGTTAAGTCGGCACTGGGAATCCGAAATTGTATTTGGCAGTTCACAGCTCTAAGAGCTCCATGGCAAAATGGATTTACTGAAAGAATGATTGGTATTGTCAAGAACTGCCTGAGGAAAACATTACATAGAACTAAGATCACGAGAGAAGATTTAAGAACGGTAATAACTGAAATTGAAACCAGGATTAATAATAGACCCTTGACTTATTAAGATGACACTAGCGACTCACTAGAGGCCTTAACACTGGCTCACATGTTATATGGCAGGAAGCTCCATCCGATGCCTTGTGTGGATATCCAAGAAGAAATTGATGATCCTAACATAGAAAATAGTGATTTAGGACAACATCTGCGGGAGGGATATCAACGTCTGAAAAGGGTGTTGGATACTTGGAATAGACATTGGAGCAAAGAGTATCTTTTGAGCCTACAAGAGAGGTTTTATGGAGCTCAGGCTGCCAGCAACAAATCAGTTATTAACGTAGGAGATGTGGTCTTAGTGAAGACCGAACAGCCAAGATCCTAGTGGCCATTAGCTAAGGCGATCTCCACACACCCAGATTCTGAGGGGGTACTGAGACTTGTAAAAATAAAATGTAGGGGACATACCAGTATAAAAACTATTGATAAACTGGTACCCCTTGAGTTAGCAGCCACTCCGGAGCCAGATGATGGTGAAGATCAAACGGGTCAAGAGGCGCGACCTAGAAGGGCCGCAGCACAGGGTTCTCGAGAACTATGGAGGGAACTCTTGGCTAAGGGTCATATTACATGTTACAGCGTATCATTTTCCGCTGGCCCCAAAACTGTGGGAAATATTTTCCCCCAGAGCAGTTGCGCTCTCTATTTATCATAGTTATCCCTGGTTAAAGGCAGAGGAAAACTTGAGACCGTTGTTAATTGTTCAAGCGGTTTTTATAACCCAGAAATTACGTTCTCTTTTATAATTCTTGTTATTGATAAATTAAATGCTACTGCGTTTAACCCCCGTGGACAACTATATATTGTAAATACATGTAATTATGTGGTATATTCCACTGACCTAAACTGCATCTGCGCGTTAGATGTCGTGGCGAATAGGGAAAGGTTCTCGTGTTAAGCAGATATGGAATTAAAGATATTTACATAGTTTAAGGGAATATTTGGTCTAACTTTAGTTTAATTAAAACTAAGATTAATTTGTTAGATTCGCCCTGTACATATCATGGTGTAATCTAACTGTATTTAGTACTGTAATTAATTAAGAGTTGGCAACCTACCATTCTATGAGGGAGGTAGATCCTGCCACACACGCACTCTGCTCCCAGACCTTGTGGAGTTAACACTCTGTTCCTAGTCACTCTCAAGCTAGCACGGTTGTATATACGCACCATAAGGACGCGTGCTTGCTCAAGCAATTACACTAAGCAGCCTCATCGTCATCGGTTATCGATCACTCCCTCTTCACTAGCTAAGTAACCTTTACGAATTGGCCAATTCAAGGGGGGATTAGCTATGAGATAGAAGAGAAATAGTTATTGTAGGTGAGTTAAGGTTATGTTTCACCTAACTCTATGAGACTTTTTTGATGTACTTAGACAACTTTAGGGAAGAGTAACGACCTATGAGTTGTTTACCAAAAAATTCTTGCATAGCGGTGCCCGGCAGGGATACCGACTTGTATACATTAACTATTTTTCACATTTTGGTGCCCAGAAAGAGGGCCCCGATTTGTTTACCATAACTATTAGACATTTTTCACAATAATTATTATTGTTGTTGTTGTTGTTGTTCTTCGTCTTCTTCATTTTGTTGTTGTTGTTGTTGTTGTTGTTCTTATTATTATTAATATTATTATTATTATTATTATTATTGTTATTATTATTATTATCAGCCGCCATAGCAAAGCTGGTATTGTTTTCAATTTGTCTGTCTGTCTGTGTATCTGTTAGCACAATAACTTGGCAGCCGCTCAAGACGTCAAAAATTGTACAGGTGTGTAGTTGGGATGAAATCTATGTGATCGAAATTGGTGAAAGTAGGTCAAGGTCTGTGTGTCTTTTGCCAGGATAACTTCGCAATTGCTCAAGATACCATACAAATTTTACAGGTGTGTAGAAGGGATAAAAATATCTTACTAGTTGAAATTGGTGAAAGTAGGTCAAGGTCAAGGGCATATTCCGAGCTGCGCTATATATGTATCGGCTCGAGGCTGGTGTGATTTCTTCCATGGGGGGACCTCTAATTACCAGCCGTGATAGCAAAGCTGATATTGTTTTTAATTTGCGCGTGTGTCTATGTGTTTCTTAGCATGATAACTTTGCAACTGCTCAAGATCTCATCACAAAAATTTTCATGTGTGTAGTAGGGATTAAAAAATCGATCTCGTGTTCGAAATTGATGAAAGTAGGTCAAGGTCTGTGTGTCTGTTACCACATTAACTTCACAGCTACTCAAGATATCATCACAAAATTTTACAGGTGTGTAGCAAGGATGAAAATTTCCTAAGAGTTTGAAATTCATGAAACTAGTTAGGGTCTGTTTGTCTGTTACCAAGATAACTTTGCAACCGTTCAATATATCATCACAAAATTTTACAGGTCAGTAGTAAGGATGAAAATCTCTGAGTTCGAAATTGACGATAATAGGTCAAGGTCAAGGTTTTATTCCAAGCAGCACTAGATATGTATCAGCTGCAGATGGTTCAGAGTAGCCTCTAGTTACTACCCACTGCAATAGCGATCGTGGTATTGTTTTCAATATGTATCTGTGTGTGTGTGTGTGTGTGTGTGTGTGTGTGTGTGTGTTAGCATGATAACTTCACAGTGGCTCAAGATATCATCACAAAAAATTACAGGTGTGTATTAGGGGAAACAAATGATCACGAGTTCGAAATTGGTGAAAGTAGGTCAAGGTCTGTCTGTCTGTTACCACGATAACTTCGCAACCACTCCATATATCAACACAAAATTTTACAGGTGTGTAGTGGCGATGAAAATCTACGAGTATTGTTATCAGTTCGTTTTTCTTTCTGTGTGTCTGTTAGCAGAATAACTTTACAACCACTCAAGATATCATTACAAAAAATCTTACAGGTGTGTAGTAGGGATGAAAATCTATGAGTTTGAAATTTGTGAAGGTAAATCATGATCAAGGTCATATTCCGAGCCTCACTTTATATGTATCGGGTAGCAGCTGGTGTGATTTCCCCTTTAGGGGGCCTCTAGTTATTATTATTATTATTATTATTATTATTATTATTATTATTATCATTATTATTATTATTATTATTATTATTACTATTATTTATATTATTATTATTTACATTATTAAAACCGCCTGTGGGAAGTTTTCTTGATTTCTTCAACATTATGATTATTATTCTATGGAAGATCTAAATCGCTACCATTCACATACCATTTGAGCTACAGCCTTCAATCTTTGCCATATTTGTTTGGCAGCTTCATCTGACGAAATATTCTCCTGATCTGACTATGGGAACACAGATACAGTAAGATCCAGAAAAGAAAGTGACGATAATGCTCAGGAACCACTTAAGTTAGAGGGCTGATATTTTTATGGCATATACCTGGGACATGACCAGAATGCGGTGCTTAATATAGCAGTAGTAGCAACACAAGCAGTAGTTGCAGTAATAGTAGCAGTAGTAGTAGTAGTAGTAGTACATGACCAGAATTCAGTGCTTAATATAGTCCAGATCGGATCATTATCATCTGAGATCGGCTGTGATAAAAAAAAAATTGGACTACTCCAAAAGGCAGAGATGTCACCTGCTTCTACATGAAAGATTAAAGCCAGAGCCACCAAACTTGATGGACTCATTGATTTTGATGGCCTAAGGTGACATGCTGAACATCAGTGACCGTCACCTCATGGTCTCTTTATAGCTCGGCTTCTAGCAGGCAGTTGCTGTGGGATGTTTTTCTACATGAAAATTGTCCTTTGACAATTATAAAGTGTTTTAGTTATTAAAATTATTATTATTATTATTTTTATTATTATTATTATTGTTGTTGTTGTTGATGTTGTTGTTGTTTTTCTTGTTGGTGGTGTGGTTGTTGATGTACTACTACTACTACTACTACTACTGTTGCTGCTGCTACTACTACTACTACTACTACTAATAATAATAATAATAATACACAACTACTACTAGACTACTACTACTACTAATAATAACACTATGTAACAAAAAAATAAATAAAAACTTTTTTCCTGTGTAATAAGTACTATTCCCATATTTGTTTTCTTCCAAAACTATAGAGAACATAATTATATCATCATCCTAAAACTTCGCTTTTGTAAACAGGAGAATGATTTTTTTATATTTACTAATTTACTGTGGAAAGAATGAGTGGGTTTGTCTTTTCCTTCGTGAGGAGCCAGAAGAAAAGATATAAATATGAAAAGTGACATGTAACAATATTGAATACATAACGAATAAAATAACAGAAGTCTAGAATCGAACATTATTTTCGCGATTTGCGATTGTATAGTAGATCACTTTCACGGACCAGCCCCAAAATGTAGTCTTCCATCATGCTCACGTTATACTGTCGTTGGTATCTCCACTCATAGTCCATTATATCTTGATAAAAGCGTTCTCCTTGCTCTTCAGAATATGCACCCATGTTGTCCTTGAATTCGTCAAGATGGTAATGAGACATGATTCTTGAGTGACATTCTACAGCCCATGGCGCCGTAGTTCTATATGAGGTTGTCAGTCAGCTCCATATGGTCCTCATCCTTGTGATTTCCAAGAAAACCGCGAACCATTACTTTCAGGTTGTCCTAAGTCACTTTTTCCACTTTCGAAAGCTTGTTGGGATAATCCCTGCACTCCAGGATCTTCTTGACCCGTGGACCGACGAGAATACCGGGCTTGATTTTCACCTCCGATAGCAGGAGGGAAAAGTCTCGTAGGCAGTGAAATGCAGCCGACCTTTTGTCCAGAGCCGTGAAGAATTGTTTTGTGAGGCCCAATTTGATGTGTAAGGATGGGATCAGTACTTTTCTAGGGTTAACAAGTGGCTCCCATTTCACGTTGTCAAAATATGTTTTATAAGTGTCACACATCTTGACAGATGCTTCAACAGAATACTTCTTCTTTCTCGTTTTAATAAATTGACCACAAATATAGCAAAACGCATCAGTGGAATGCGTGCAACCTCAACAGAATGCTTACAATCTCTAGATGACATCTCTGAAAAAAATAGATACATTCATGTTTGCAATGATTGAAAAAAACGAAAACAATGGTATAGAATTTAGAGTACAACACGATTAGCACCATTAGTGTAAAAATCCACAATTCATCCGTGATTCGATAAAGAATTGGTATATAAATTTACAAGCCTTTCAACTAAGCTCCGCTCAGACTGACTTCATTTCAGCTGACAGCGTCCACACCCGGAGAGGTACAGGACGTCCAGAAACGGTTCGTGCTAATAATGTTCTTCAGCCAGTCACCGATCTCAGCAAAATGACGTGCAATGCTGACATCGGCACATTCAGACACATGTAAAATAATTTACGAAGTGAAGTTTCTCGTTCACCCAAGAACTCACATCACTCTGCCTCGGTAGAGGCATCAAAATCACTCTCCCAGTCACAAAAGCGAAGTCTGACGAGAGTAATAGCCATTTTTCATGGTTCTGAGACCGAAACTATCAGAAAACAACACCCACTACCCAGGAACAAAAGTCGTGTTACATTGTAAAATAATAATAATACTGTAATAATAATAATAATCATTCACCATCATCATCATCCGGACCTCCTTTCCCACCCAAGGGCAGGGTGAGGAGTAGCAATCTTCAGACAGCCCAAAATTGCCTAATGCAATGGGTCACGCTTCCATCCACTCATCATTCAAGCCCCCGGAATCCTGGCTCTATCGGATTCGCCAAAAACATTCACCACGTACTGTAGCTTCACATAATCGTATCCGACAGTCAATCCAGACGCTGCCACGTTCAAAAGGGGTGCCAAAAATCCCTGATCATGCACTTCTCCTCACAAAATTCATCCAACCAGCTCGATCCCCTGTCAATTCCCTAGCCTCACCGACTTCCAAACCTCTCTTCCTCACACATTCATCCACCATATCTCTCCACCTTCTCCTTGGCCTACCTCGCCTCCTCCCTCCTTCGAATTCGCTCAGATATACCTTCTTCACCACTCTATTGTTATCCATTCTCTCCACATGACCATACCATCTCAGTACACTCTCCTCAGTTCTGGTGTCCACCGACTTCCTCACTCCGCATCTTTCACGAATCACATTATTTCGTATTCTATCCACCCTCTGTACTCCACATACATTCCTCAGTAGTCCCATCTCCAATGCTTTTACTCTTGACTTTTCATTTTCATGCCACACCATAGTCTCACATCCATATGTTAAAGTTGGCACTAACACTCCTTCATGTATGCCTCGTGCAGCTGCAACACTCAAGCTTCTGTTTCTTATCAAGGCCTTCATTGCACCAGCTACTTTTCTTCCTTGTGTCACTCTACTTTCAACTTCTTTTGCATATTTTCCTCTCTTTTCTATCACTGTACCCAGGTATTTGAACTCTCTCACCAATTCCAGTCTCTCTCCATTCACTGTTACATTGCACTGGGAGTCACCTTCTCTCTCAATAACCATCACTTTACTCTTTTCTACATTTACTCTCAAGGAACGACGCTTACAGACATCAGCAAAACTCTGCACTAGCCAACCAAGTTCTTGTCCAGTACTTGCAAGCAGTACTGGATCATCAGCATACAACAAATTTGAGATATTCCATCCATCACCATTCATTACCAATGCCATCCCTCTCTCCATTACTCGTGTTTTCACTTCTCTCATCACCCCATCCATATGTACATTGAACAACCATGGGGACATCACAACCTTGTCGCACGCCCACACTGATCGTGAACCATTCACTTAGATGCCCATTAACCCTAACACAAGCTTCACTACCATCATAAAAACTCTTGACGGCACCTAGCAGCTTGCCCTCTACACCATACATACGCAAAACTTTCCACAATCCTTCTCTGTCCACTTTGTCATATGCTTTTTCCAGATCCATGAATGCCATAAACACTTTATAGTCCTTCTCACTTGGCCTTCTCTACTATCTGTTTCACTGCAAATATTTGGTCCACACATCCTCTGCCACTCCTAAAGCCACCCTGTTCATCACTCACTAGGACTTCCGATATCTCTCTTACTTTCTCTATAATAATTTTTCCATATACCTTCCCTACCACACTTGATAAACTTATGCCACGATAATTCTTGCACTCACTTCGCTCATAATAATAATAATAATAATAATAATAATAATAATAATAATAACAATAATATAAATAATGATATTTATGATTCTTATAATTTCTTCTTCTTCTTATTATTATTATTAGTAGTAGTAGTAGATGTAGCAGTAGTAGTAGTAGTTGTTGTTGTAGTATTAGTATTAGTAGTAGTAGTAGTAGTAGTAGTAGTAGTAGTAGTAGCTGTTGTTGTTGTCACATTTGTACGTTCAGTTCTCTCATTATTCTCTATCCTCGTTACCATGATCCAGAATTCCCATTACTTCATCTTGATTGCAGAGTTGTAAAAAGAGATCAGCTACAGAATATAATGCTAGTCACGAAGCAATGCTATGAAATAGAATGTAAAGTCATGCGTTTTCTTTATCTGCAGTAGGGGATAAATAAAAGAACGTGATTCTATGCTCCTTTTGCTCTAACGTGGCCTAAAATTCCCCTTTCTCCATTTTTAATGCTGAGTTGTACCAGTACATTAACACTTAGAATATGGTGCTAGTCACGGAGAAGTGCAATAAAAAAGGATGTGGATCTAGAGAAATGTCATTTTCTGCCACTGAGCTACGAGAAATAGTCTGAGAAGGGACACACATCCGGGCCAAATCTGAGTAAAAAAAGAGTCAAGTTACGAGAAAGTGCTGTCGAGATGTAGAACCACAATATTGTCTCTTCCTGCCACTGTGTTGTGTGAAGCAGGCTGAAAAAGGAAAATCATTTAAGGCAAGTGAAACTGAACGAATTACAGCTGTACGTACAATAATAACCATTTACAGTGTTTTTACTCTAACTTGGCCAAAATTTTCATCCTTTTGTTATTTATTTCACGTAGCTCACTGGCAGAAAAAGACAATATTATGGCTCTACATCCTTTCCACAGCACATCTTCGTGACTAGCATCATTATTCAAAAGCTAATCTGCTGTTACAACTCAACATTCAAAGTGAGTAGAGAACAATTTTAATTCAACTTCAATTTAAAAAATATAGCTGAATAAACATAATGTAGGGTGCGATCAGTGTGCCAAAATAATTAGTTTCTTTTTCATTCAATGACTCACAGTTTTCCTCCTCCACTGAATGAAATCACCGTGGCCCTTATTCCCGCCGGGTAAGGAAGCTTCTTGACATCTCTTCCTTAGTGATTTATTCTTGGATATGGCTGGATATCCCTTTGTACGTTATTTATGCAGATTATGGAGATATTGGAATGATTTATGTGACACAGAAGAGGATATTAAGGTGAGATAAACAAAGTAAGTCTCTTAGGAATAGATGTTAGGTAGCTTCATTAACTGACGAGAATAAGGTTCAGTGTTGTTGTGGCCTTGGAACATGAACCCGGTGGACTGCAGGCTGAAGATTCATTTTACTGAGGATTATCATCCTCCTTTCGAGGGATAAGGAAGGTAATGGGGGACATTTGTATAACCAGACAATTGAGCCACTCATTTATATCGCTGTCACCACATGAAGGCGTCCCTCTTCAGCAACATTTATCCTCAGTAAAATACCAAAGCGAGTTCCTAGCAGCATTTTTTTTTTATGCAAGGAAGAAGGAACCAAAGGCCAGAAACCCCCAGGACTGTTCCATCCAAGAAAAATATATAAAAAAATAAATATCCGAGGGTCAGATTCACCCAGTCATTTGGGTTACTCTTGCACGTACCGGATAATAACAATTGGCTTAGTATGGCGCTTCAGGGGTGAAAAGGGAAATGGAGGACATCAGTCATCAAACCAGGCTGAAAAATACCTAGTAAAGATATGTAAAATCATGTGGGAGTGGCAAGAATAAGAAATATGTTAAGACAGAGAAATAGTTAAGGTAGTGGAGGTGTTGGACCTGATGGAAGATTTGTGCATCATCATCATCATCATCATCATCATCATCATCGTAGTATTAATAATAATTCTAAATATAAATAACAAAAATATCACGGAAATTGGTGTTGTAGAGAGGCATACAGAACCACCATTCCAGCTCCAGCGTAATGTCTAGGAACTGTGAATATTGTAAATAATTTGTTGTGGTTCCAAGCCAGTGTCCGTTAAGGCATCGGTCTATCACCTGACTACGTTATGTGCTCCATTTTGTACTACGTTCCATTTTTTTTTCTTTTTTTTACTTTGTAGAGTTTGTGGTGTGTGTGTGTGTGTGTGTGTGTGTGTGTGTGTGTGTGTGTGTGTGTGTGTGTGTGTGTGTGTGTGTGTGTGTGTGTGTGTGTACATTCTGTTGTTAAGTCTACCTTCCTGCAAAATCTTAAGCCTTCTCTTTCAATATGACCCTCCTCCTTCAGTCCTCTCGCAAGCTATCCTTTCCCTTCGAAATATTTCTACTGACATCGGTGTTACCAAGTACACCTTTCAAGATTCTCTCTCTCTCTCTCTCATTTCATAGCCTGCCACCCCTGTTCTCTTCTGTTGTTATGAGACTTCACACCCTCTCCCCTCCCTCATCTGTGACCCATTTGCAACCCATTCCCCCGGGCCAGGCTTGTTTTCCCCTCACCACCCCCTTCCTCCCTCGGACTTCTTTTCGTGGTTCTCCCCCCCTTCCTCCCTCGGTCTTGTTTTTGTGGTTCTCCCTCACACCACCCCCTTTCTCCCCAGTCTGCCTTGCTTTAGTGGTTTTCCCCTTTTACCAACACCCTTTCCCCCCAGAAAAACTTGTTTTCGTGGTTCTTCCTTTCACCTCCCCCTTCCTCATAAATCAGTCTTGGTTTCGTGGTTTCCCCCCTCCCCCTTCTCACCAATTAGTCCTGCTCTCGTGGTTCACCCCCCCCCCACCATCTGTCCTTTCTCCTCAGTCCTCCTCCCCGCATTCACCCCTCCCTTGTGTACAATTCCCACGGCGTGTTCTCTCTCTCACCTGGATCATTATAGAGTGTTGGCTCCCGAATGTGATGCTCTCTCTCAACCCTCGTTTCAATTCTCTGTTCTTTTCCACGACCTTTCTTCCTTTACCGCGTTATTAGTGTGTTCAGTTATCATTTCTTCTCTCTCTCTCTCTCTCTCTCTCTCTCTCTCTCTCTGGCAGGTATTCAGTATGTACGAGCACCTACAGAAATGCCATAAAAGCACTATTAAATTAAGGCGGCTGAGGGGAAGATGCTGTTGCCGGTTGGACTGGAAATACTGTACACCAACATTGTCTTTCAGAACTATGGCCTATCATTCCCTGGAGTCTACACACGGATTTATCCAACATAATTTAAACCCTCCGGTACTCAAGACAGGATATTATTCGTGATTAGCCTGGGATTAGTAATGTTGATCCCTTTCCACCCCAACATGCCCTATATACAGGTTACATTGATTTATCTGGCTTATTCTGTCTACCGCATTCTCAGACTCCATGCTTTTATTACCATTATGAGACATGAAATGCATAGCTACTTTAATCCCAACAGATCGATGTGTGTGTGTGTGTGTGTGTGTGTGTGTGTGTGTGTGTGTGTGTGTGTGTGTGTGTGTGTGTGTGTGTGTGTGTGTGTGTGTGTGTGTGTGTGTGTGTGTGTGTGTGTGTGTACCCAACCCGATTGTAATCTGGTAACTGGGAAGGGCTTGGCTTTTCTTGATCTAAGCCTAGCCAAGTGGACTTTGATCACTCTATCTATGGATATCTGTGATGGGTGAAAGTTAGGAGGGGAAACTTGTAATACAGTGATTTGATCGAGATGTTGTATTACCCTATGCGTGAAATGAGTAATGTAGGGGTTTCATTATTGCTGGTGTTGGAATGTGTGGGGTGGGATGGTGCTGAAGGAGGTCCTGCAATGTTTGTGAGGCTATTGTTTTATCTGCTTAGCTTTGTTGTAAAGATCTCTTTTGTAATTACGAGTGTAGCGTGTTAGTACAGGCTGTCGCAGAGAATTCTGTGCCTCGAATATTGTAATCGTCCCTAGAGAGGAGGATTTTAAGTTTTAAAGTGTGAGTGAAAGGAAAAATGAAGAATTAGCCCCCAAGCCATACTGTGGCTATATGGCACTGTAGTAGTAAAGGAAAATTAAAGGCCGAAAGAAACACAGAATTATCAAGAAGAAGGGTCGGACACAAGATCAGAAGAGGACAATGAGGAAAGATGAGAGGCATAAAAGCTCTTTTTAGTCACCTTTTACGACAAGCATGGATACTGAGGACGTATTCTTACCCCTCCTCCCCATGGGGAAAGTGTGAGTGAGATGTGGGAGCAGTTTAGTGCAGCCAGTGATGATGCATAGGACTTTGTTCTATATGGTCTGCAAGGTATTTTACTGCATGTTTGATGGGATGGCGGCCCATGCCGAGGAGGCGTAGGACATCTCTTTACTAATTTATTGTTTGTAGAGTAGGGAGATTTTTTTTCTCCTCCAAAGTCTGTCT
This sequence comes from Coenobita brevimanus, assembly GCF_032717465.1. Taxonomy (NCBI): domain Eukaryota; kingdom Metazoa; phylum Arthropoda; class Malacostraca; order Decapoda; family Coenobitidae; genus Coenobita; species Coenobita brevimanus. The sequence continues at coordinate 17,510,058 of NC_137002.1, forward strand.
CTGTATGTGTCCTGAGTGCATTGAGTATGGGGTCGCACCGTCTCTGGATATTTTGCATGGAGCCCTTCAAGGTGAGACCAGTGTCATGTTACTCCAAGGAACTTAGTGGAGGATGTGTGTAGCATAAGTACGTTGTTTAGTGTGCTTACATTTGCTCTCCTTGCTGCTGGTGATGTGCAAAGTGGTGACTCTGGCAGGAGCAGTTGTCAGAGAGCAAACTCTTACAAGTAACATTAGCTAATTAACCACACAATATGGCCATATGAGATGCGTTATGGAGGATGACGGAAGGTTGGAATAATGAAGAATTAGCACCAAGCCAAATTATGGATGTATGTCACTAAAGCTGGCGTTCAAGTTGTCTTGGCACTAAAACTGTGTAAGTGAGAAATAGACTGTGTCAGTGGGAATTCCATAAACTATTCATATCATGAAACCAAATATCTAACCTGATGGGAGTAGAGGGAAAATTAATGTAGGTCGGAGAAAACAGGAAAATATCAAGAAGTGAGGTAGGTCAGAACAATAGAAGAGAACAGTAAGAGGAGAAAGGTGCGAGACAAATGGGCCCTTTTTAGGTACCTCTTATGACCAGCAGGGATGCTACGGAAATATTCTCACCACCCCCCCTCTCCAGGGAGGGGCAGCTCTTGGTTGTGCCCTTGCTAGCGAGGTGTTCTGCATGTGAGACCCTGCCAGGAACACTGGGCCACGTAAGCTCCCCGACCATGACAAGGTGGCTGCCACGGGGGAGAAGAGTAAATCCTTACAAGTAACAATGGCTAATTAACCAGAAAATGCGGTCATGTATGATGCGTAATGGAGAATGAATATACAAGAGCCGTAATAAGGGATTAATTAGATATAAATCTCCAGATATGATCAGGGTTTGAGGCGCCACCTGTCATAAAGACAGCATAAGATTGCGCAGGTGTTGGCCAAGCGCCGATGCCTCAGCCTTGTCCTGTGGTGCCCCCCAGCCCCTACCCTCCGCCATCTGCAGGCATGCCACTCTGCAGGAGATCAGCGATATCTTTACCGGAATCGGTAGCCTCTCCAAAAAACGGGTTTTGATGAGCAGGGGCAGAGTCAGCGGCTCAAATGGTGGGGGTGGCCGCCACATTGGCACAAGCTTAGGCAAACTCTCCTAACTCAGTACCCGGGACTGCTGTGGGTGTGTGGGAGAATCGTGATGGTGGGTAAGCTCGTCAAAATTCCAAGCACTAAATTCCAGATCATACATTAACGATGCCCTGCGGCACTTACCACTACAAGTGAATTCCATAAAACCCCTAGTGTTGCCGGCTGCAACTTCCTGCTGCAGGTGGTCCACAGAGATTTCAGCCCTGGCCATCTGCATGTCACCATACTACAGCTGCAACCATAGCATAGTGGTGCTTCACTTCTTCAGTGGCAGCTCCAGCCACTGACCCTGCCTGTCCACATACTACACTACATACAGCCTCTGGCGGCAGTGCAGGGGCTCCAGAGTCAGAGTCTGCCGTCCCTCTTGCCGGCGTCTCCAGAGGCCCAGGCTGGACAAGAAGGGGAAGCAGGGCGTGGCAAGCGCATACACCAGTTTCGTGGATAGAGTCGCACCCCCACCCCCCATCACCTCAAGGAAGGAAAACCCCAAGAACATTTTTGTCTAATGTATTTTTGTGTACCTGTGGACGGGCTACTACTATATCTGTCCAATAAAACAGCCTGACGTTAGCTGCCCTAGAATGCTGTTCTTGTCCCAGCTGTGACAGGGTCAATAATACGACATATAGATTAGTAAAAAAAGACTAATTTCAAAACAATGCTCGTTAAGTAAGACATTTGATAGTAAGTTCCAGGTTATTTATGCTGTCAGCTTCCCCGTTGTGGTCCTAAAATCATTCGTATTTGTTGTACCCTAATACATTTAGGCGAGATTAGACGCCATATTGAGTGCCATTGTTGTCTTCGTAACTCCTTCCTGTGAGCAACTTAACTTACATCATGCACCTAAGTCTCATCCTATTTATATCGTGTTAACACCGTCGTAGTTTGCATCAGTAACATAAAAAAGGATATTGAGGAGTAATGAGCAAAATTAATCTCTACAGAAAAGGTGTAACGAAATCTCCAAAAGCCACTTGGGATAAGATCCTAAAGTAACGACTGGCTTGGATAATCCGGAGTGCAATGTTGTTGTTTGTGTTGTTGTTGGTTTATCTGAAATGTCAACCCGGTGGACTACAGACTTACCCTGCCCTTGTCTTGCAGCCAACAATCCTCCCTTCAGGGGATGGAGTAGTAGCTAGGGGAAGTTTGTGTGGGGGAAATAAGAGGTGGTTTTTATATGGGGGAAGTAGTTGAGTGAGGGGTATAGTAACTAGGGCCCCAGTCACACTGCAGGTACGACTTATTGCAAACCACCCTCGACCTGCAAGTTGTGGGTGGTTTTGGTGAGGTTTACGACCGGTCTTCATGTCTCGGTCTAGCCACAGGCCACCATGGTGACCAAAAGATCATTGCGAGGTTTTTCGTGCTGCACGAAAAACCTCCCTGCGACCACCGATGTCGTGGCAAGGAAGCCGCCAGGTGGGCGGCTGGACTGCGTCTGACCGGCTGATGGACTGCAACTGGTCAGTGACACCTGATTTTTAAGTGGTGGTTGCCATCCAGACGGAGGCTGGTCACTGCCCACTCTGTGCGATGGCCGTCTGCACTCTATGAAGGTGAAGACTGGACTGCGGTGGCCGCCATCCACAAGCCTTCTGTCCCGGGTGGTGGTTGAAGTCCGGCTGCCGTCCAGCTGGCGATTGGTCGAGCGACAGGTGGTGGGCTGGACCGAGACCAGCCGCCGACCAATCCGTGGCTGGTGTCGGTCTAGTGGTCGTGGTCTAAACTGCGACAGGATGTGGACCGACCGCCGTTTGTTGGCGGCCTGCCGACGACCGGCTGGCCATCAGTTGGTGTCTTGACCTGTGTGTACCTGGCCATGGTTGCCGTTCGGCTGCCTGCTGGACAGACACTGGACGATCACCGGTAGCCGATCGGTGGCACGACTGCTCGGAGACCTCCATGGTCGGGGACTGGTTTCGTGATTTTCAGATTTGCGACTGGGGCTTAGGTGGGTGAACTGACCACTCCTATCAGTGCCACAATATGAAGGCTTCTCTCTCTAACCCCGACTGAGAATCTCCAGTACATTTACCATCCATTCCCTGCCCTAACTTAGAAGACTTACCTTTTTTTTAAGGAGGAACTGAAGGCATGGGAAGATTATAACTCTCATGTTGTCCTCCTTCCTGGGAAAACCTATAACAGTTGCGGCGGGGAATTTGATGGTAATGGTGTATGTGAATATGGTTACTGGACAAAGGGCCAGCCTACAGGTGGCATAGGGGGCTTGCTAGCACCTCTTTCTGAACAATGTATTTTGCTTATTCACCTCAGCATTCTCTTTTGTGTTGTTTACTGTATAACGTGTGTTGGCGACGAAGTTTGCATCACTGTAATACAAGACGACACTGGGGTCTAAGCAGTAGGATGGATCACAAAGGAAGAGATGTTACGAAATCTTTAAGGCCACTCTGAAGACGCCCTGAAATGACGCCCAGGGGAAAACACCTTAGATTATTGGAGGTCAAGCTGGTGTAAGGTGGTGGCGATATAGGTCAGAGGAAATGGGAAAGAAGTAGGTAGAGGAACTGGGGAGGAAAGAGGGAAGTAGAGAGAGGAAGTGGGAAGGAAGGAGGAAAGATGGGAAGAGGAACTGAGGATGATGGAGGGAAGTACTGAATAGCAATAGAGGAGGAAGAGGGGAGTCGAAGAGATGAACTGGGAGGAAGGAGAGAGGTGCCAGATTGGAACTAGGGAATAAGACGGGAAGTAAGAGAGAGGAATTCCCGATGATTTGAAGGAAGTATGAAACGAACAGAGAAAGAAGTACTTGATAATAACTGTAGAGGAAAAGGGAAGTGTAGGAGAGGAGTTGTGGAGGAAGAGGAGAAACAGAAGGGAGGAGGATAGCGGGACAAAGGGAAATGGATGATAATGGGAATGAGTGGAAAATGGAGGGAAGAGGAAAATAAGGAATACCACCACCACTGCCACACACCTGTTCCACCAGCACCACCATTGCCACACACCTGATCCACCACTACATACCTGGTCACACACACACACACACACACACACACACACACACACACACACACACACACACACCTGGTCCGTCCATCACCACCATCACACACCTGATTCACCAATTCCACCTGATTCACTACCATCACCACATATTTCATCCACCATCATCACCACCACACACATGATCCACAATCATCACCACCACCACCTCCAACACCACCACCACAATTAAACAAGTGAGAAGTTTAGAATCTCCATATGGTAGCAATAGTAGTAGTTGTCGCCCCTGGTTCACCTGAAAGTGAACCCAGTGATCTGCAGGTCAGTAGCTCTTTTCTTGGAGTCCATCATCCTCCTTTTGGGCGAGAGAGAGGGAGTTGAGAGACGTTTGTATGACAAGGCAATGGAGCCATCTGGTCATATCGGTGCCACCACGTGAAGGTGTCCCTTTCCAGTACCTCATCGTTGGGTATAACCGCAAAATAGGCTATGGATTCATCATCCTTTGCGACAGTGGTGAGGACGTCTTTGTTCACCACATGTCGATTACAGTAATGTTCGTTGTTGTTGTTATTGTTGTTGTATCTCCTAATCATCTGTACGAAAACACTGTGAATTGTAGGAAGCAGGCCACTTCAATCGGCTGCTACCAGAGGTCTTTTGTTGAGTTTATTTTGAAGGACTGTATTGTGATAATGTAGTGCATGCGATGAATAAGTGTGTTTTGCTGTGTATGTGATGGGGGGGGGAGTAGGTGCAATACAGTATGGACACAGTGAACTGGTTGTGACTTGTATTTTGTGTTAGTATTGTCGTAGGAATTGGTGGTAACCGTATTGTAGTCAGGTCAGGCGCACCCTTACTCGTGTCTCCGAGTGGGGAAGTTCGTGCAGGTGGATGTCTGGTGTTGTCTCCTAAATGATACTATTTAGTTGAAGGCTTTGGGTGATTATGGTGGACATGTGTTGTGAAGATTATTGTGTTCGGTGGAGGAAGAAGGGGAATAATTGCTGAAACAGTGATGATCCCTTTAACGCAAATTTTATCGCCTATTGATGATGGAGTCTAACATGACAAAACACAGAAGAGGCGCCAAGGCAAGATCCTTCCTTAGACCTTAGGGCACGCTGTGAAGGTGTCAGACCACGCCCCAGATCAACACACCAAGAGGACCAAGGAGCGAAGCAGGCTGCAGGAGAGCATCTTCCTAAGCTGCATATGCATTCAAACGGCACAAGCCTTCTCAATAGATAATACGTAAAGGGCAAAAAATTTTGGTACTATCTATCTATCTATTGCCAGATGCAAGAATCCCGTAAGGGATGGCCACAAGCAAATCGCCTCCATGTCGCCCTGTCCTCCGCCATTTCACTGCCCAGCTCCCAGCTGACAGCCACCCTTCTCATTTACCTCTTCATCCCGGCTTTGACCTTCCTCTCCCCCTCTCCCCCTCAACACCACTCGTATACACTCTCCCTTTTAGTCTCTCGCTCTGGGCGCTGCTGCCAAAAATTTTGGCAACGAAGTGTTTCCAAGTCATTAGAAATCAAGAGAGTTTCCTCCATGTCAGCACCTACATAATCACAAAAACAATCAGACGGAATCGAAGACCTTTCCAAAGCTTGACCAAGATGATGATAGTGAAGACCAAGATCAGGACACTGACTCAAGAAAACCGAAGAAAAGAAAGGTATGCCTGTCCCCCCCCCCAAAAAAAAAAAAAGATAAGATGAGATAGAAAGAAAGAAGTAGAGGCAGAAGAGCATAATTTGGGGGAGGCGGTGGCTGAATCGGTAGAGAGGCGGCCTGCAGTCCTGATGGACCCAGGTTCGAATCCCGGCTGGGGCAGGGAACAGTTTAAGGATTTGAATTTCATAAAAGCAGACTTTCCTGATCTACCAGATGACCCGCCGACATGTCATAAAAGTACCCCCGCTAATACCAATACACCAGTCCTGTATGAGACAGCCCTAGCATGTATTCAATATGGACGGTGGGTGTTAGCGCCGGAGTGGTGACATGTAGAGAGGTGTATGGTATGTAGGAGGACTGTTGGGCCTTGATAGCGGCTGTGAAGCCTATGCCCAGAAGTCGGACACATAAAAAAAAAAAAAATAGAATAATATTTCCACAAATCACTCTCTCTCTCGTACATGCTAACCTTCAACAAGCGTGGAGAGAGAGAGAGAGAGAGAGAGCGAGAGAAAGATGCATTCAACCACATCGTCATTTAATTATTTGCAACGTTTCTATGTCTGTGTATATTGTATTTGTTCTCAAGTTCAGTGCACTAATTAATTAGAATTATAATACAGGTATCCATTATATTCTGGGTAACGTAGTCTACACAAATATATAGAAAAGAAAAGAAAATGAAACAGTGGGTGGAAGAGAAGAGTGGATAGTCTATTTTGTTGCTATTTGTTTCTTTACGACTGACGTAAATCGTTGGTGTATGTTTTGTAAATATCTTTATGGATATAAAACCGTTAATGTAGTAGGTACCTGGTGAATGGTTTAATGGAAGAGTGATATTTGACTGAATGAGGTTGTGCGAATGACGCGAGGAGAAGGAGGAGAAGAAGGAACGAAGGGAGAAAGAGGAAGGGGTAGGAAGGTAGGAGAAGGAGCAGGAAGGTAGGGATGAAAGGGGTGGGAGGCATGGGGAGGAGGATGAGGGTTAAGGGAGGGAGGTAGGGGCAGCGTTAGTTAGTTTTTTAGAATAGGTTAATGCCTGTTAACTTCACAAGGATCAGTAAGACTGATAACCCACAAAGGACGTACGAGCCCAGGAGGGGTGATTCTACGACCCCCACTTAACTTTCATCCCTTTTCTGTCCAACTCCCTAATGCAAGAGTTAACTGTTACTCCCAGTTCTTCATGTATGCAACATGTCAGCCTTGAACTATCTTTTTCTGACTGTATTTCCTACTGCCTATGATCTCCACTCTTTCGAATACAGTGTGTTTAGGCATTTCGAAATGAAAAGGTCTTGAATTTGATTTTCTGTCATCTACTTCTTGCTTTTTCTTGGAGGGAGCAATCTTTCTGGCTCTTAATCTTTCGTTCCTTCTTCCTTATATATATATATATATATATATATATATATATATATATATATATATATATGCTTTTTCTTGGAGGGAGCAATCTTTCTGGCTCTTAATCTTTCGTTCCTTCTTCCTTATATATATATATATATATAATTAACTTTGGGAACGTTCTTCTGACCACGTAGTGCCTTGTTGGAAACAAGGGGTGCTGTGGTTGAACCAGTGTCGCATACTATAAAGTATGCTTGCACCCAGTCGGCTTGCGCAGGCCGATTACACTTGGTCCACAGACTACACACACATCCAAAGCCACTACAACACTACAGTTACAATTACAAGCACTTCTCACCCTACATACAATCTCTGCCAGACAGCCTAAGCCACTTGGTAGAGATACATTGTCTGTATCGTCCCCACTTCGGTCGGGATAGGCCTGTCCTGCAGTGGACACTCAAACAGCTGATGAGATGATATATATATATATATATATATATATATATATATATATATATATATATATATATATATATATATATATATATATATATATATTGTTACGGAACAGAGAAAGATAATGTACACTTTAAGTGAGAATACTAAAAATCACTGCTGTACCGTAAAGTTCCAGGTTCAAAACAAAGGAGTTAGGTAAAATTACAAGTTAAAGTTTAATGCTCAAACTAACAACAAAACATTCAGGACTCATAAGGATAATGTAATGGCAAAAAACAGGTTAAATATATGGTTAACTGCAATAGCCTCTATTAACACGAAATTAGCAAAAGTAAATTTATCTAAGTCAGCCCTGATAAAATGAGAATACCGGATAATACTCAGTGAATGCAAGATATATTATTACAGATACAAAATATTATAAATAAGGGCTGACACCCAAAACACATGAATCACAAAAACCTTACTAGGCCTAAGAATTAACACCCTACGCTACACAGTACAAGAAAAAATGTAACAACACTCATACTCAAACCACACAGCTGCTAGATGGTTGGAGACTTCCTGAGCACTCACAATAATAACAACTGTACAGGGGAGGAGAGATGTGAACAAAATGAGGAGTAGATCTAAGTGGCAATAATGCAGAGACAGAGCTCATTATATAGGGGCCGGCAGAGCTTGATACAACTTGTAAGAAGGACGCACAAATGAAGCCAGAGGGGACAAAGAGTTGACACTCCTGCTCTGAACAACAGAAAGAACGACTTACTCTACTATAAGGGAGGAGGGGGGGGAGTGAGGTAGAACACGCTCGTGATCAAACATGCAGCATACTGTACGTTAGAATTACACAAAGGATGATGAAATCATAGGCTATGTAACACCTCCCCACAAAGAAAAAAGAAATTTACAAAGGAAATTTCTTATTACTCTAAAACAATCTGTCTAAAATCTAGATAAGCAATCTGCAATAACATTTTCTTTCCCCTTGACATGTTCTATGTCTAATGAATACTCCTGAAGAAGTAGACTCCATCTTGACAATCTCTGATTTTTATCTTTAAACTTACTAAGGAATTTCAGTGGGATATGATTGGTATAAATGACTATGGGATCAAAACCAGAACACAAATAATATGAAAAATGCTGTAAACCCAAAATCAAGGCCAAAAGCTCTTTCTCAATAGTGGAGTAGTTCTTTTGAGGTGGAGTGAACTTCTTACTGTAATAAGATACAGGGTGTTCAATACCCTGATCATACTCTTCCAGCAAAACAGCCCCAGCTCCTGTTTCACTTGCGTCAACAGCCATCTTAAAATGCTCAGCAAAATTTGGAGTAGCGAGCACTGGCTGACTTAATAGGATAGCTTTAAGTTTGCAGAAAGAGGATTCACAGTCATCGGTCCAGACAAATTTAACTCCCTTTTTCAGTAGGTCTGTAAGTGGTGATACAAGAATTGAAAAGTTAAGAACAAATCTCCTGTAATAACCTACCATTCCCAAAAAATCTTTGTAACTCTTTCCTACTTTTAGGTCTGGGAAGATCACTTATAACCTGAACCTTAGCTCCTGGTGGTGCAACATGTCCATCACCAATTACGTACCCAAGGTACTGAACTTTAGCTTGATCAAACTCACACTTTGATAAATTAGCTACAAGATTAGCCTGAACCAAACGCTCAAGAAATTTACTGACATGGCATAGGTGATCTTTCCAGTTGTCACTGAAGATTAATACATCATCAATATAAACAACACACCCTGCCAAACCCTCTGTTACAACATTCATGAGCTTCTGAAATGTGGCTGGTGCATTCTTCATACCATATGGCATTACAGACATGCAAAGGTCTTTCCTAGTGTTACAAAACATGAGATCTCCCTAGCACGTTCAGTCATAGGTACTTGCCAGTATCCCTTTAACAAATCAAACTTACTTATTGTCCTTAGCCTTTCCGATCTTGTCTATGCAATCTTCCACGCGAGGGAGAGGGTAAGTGGCTGTTTTTGTTATCTGATTAACATGTCTGTAGTCAATGCAAAGCCGCTGTGACCCCCCTGGCTTAGGGACCAGAGTAACAGGAGAACTCCACTCGCTCTGACAGGGCTCAATCATCTTGTGGTCCAACAGGTAGCCAAGCTCCTTCTCGATGAGAGGAACTTTCACTGGGTTCACACGGTAAGGAGGCAGTTTAATTGGCTTTGCGTCTCCAACATCGACATCATGCATCAACAGAGTGGTTCTTCCTGGAGTGGCACGGAACACTTGCGGGTACTCCTGCAGTAATGCCGAAAACTCCTGCCTTTCCTCGGGAGGTAGATGAGAAAGCTTAGTCTGGAGATCATTCATGATATCGGGATTCTTCCCTAAACTATCACTCAGGCTCATACTGCATGGGAGAGCTTCACTTGCAGACTCGGGTGGAACAGCTACAGTGCAGACTGGATTATTTTCGTCCCGCCTGTGATATAACTTTAGCATGTTGATGTGACAAAGTTGCTTGTTCTTTCTACGATCTGGTGTGGCAGTGACATAGTTGACATCACTGAGTTTCTTCTCCACGAAATAAGGACCACTAAACTTGGCTTGAAGAGGTTGCCCATGCACCGGTAGCAGAATCACAACCTGATCTCCTGGCTGAAAGTGGCGTAACCTGGACTTCTTATCATACCAAGTCTTCATCTTCTCCTGAGCAGCTCCTAAATTCTCTCTCGCCAGCTGTAAAGCAGTGGACAGCCGTTCTTTGAACTTCATCACATACTCCAGCAGGTTGACGTCATCTTCCTCCGACAGACAGCATTCCTTGAGTAGCTTAAGGGGTCCTCGTACTTCATGGCAAAACAGTAGTTCAAAGGGTGAGAAGCCCAGTGATTCATTTGGAGATTCTCTTGCGGCAAATACATCGAATGGAAGACCTTTATCCCAGTCTTTCTGATGTTCCAAACAGTATTTCTTGAGCATCGATTTGAGTGTTTGATGATATCTCTCCAACGCTCCTTGAGTCTGGGGATGGTAAGCTGAAGAGGTGATCTGGGTGATGCCCAACTCTTTCAGAGACTGCTTGAAAACATTTGACATGAAATTACTTCCCCGGTCTGACTGTACCTCCTTGGGCAGACCAAACTTTGTGAAGAACCCTAGCATTTCCTTAACCACGTTCTTTGCTGAGATATTTCTAAGTGGAATGGCTTCAGGATAACGAGTAGCCATATCAATCAGGGTCAACACATAAGAAAATCCTGAAGAAGTCTTAGGAAGAGGGCCCACAATATCCACCAACACACGGGTGAATGGCGCCTCAAAAGGAGGAATGTGAACTAGAGGTGCAACCTTTTCGGTCTGATTACACTTCCCCACAACTTGACAGGTGTGACAAGACTTACAATACCAGGAAACATCCCTGAAGATACCTGGCCAGTAGAAGAGTTTCAAAATGCGTGCCACTGTCTTCCTCACTCCAAGGTGTCCTGGGAAACTAGAATCATGAGCCACTCTAATGATATCCTGCCTACAAACACGAGGGATGACAACTTGATGTACAACCTCCCATTCACAGTCGGATGATGCTGTTGGGGGTCTCCACTTCTTCATAAGTACTCCTGACTTTATATAATAACTAGTAGAAGCACCAGCTGACTCTTCCTCACTGGAAGCAGAGTTAGCTAGACCTTTCAACTCAGGGTCAGCAACCTGCAACTCAACCAACTCTTGACGAGACAAATTATCAACACTACGGGGTACTGCCTCATCTGGTGAGTGGTCCAAATTAGCAAGAAAAGTGTCAGCTAGGATAACATCATCATCATCATTATCCTCTAAGTCACCAGTAACTTTAGACTTAGCCCTAGTGACAGCACATGCAGGGAACACATCAGGGACATCACAATCCTGGGCCGCAGCCACTGGCTCACTAAACAACTGAGGAGCTGGACACACTTGACTTTCACCAATATCATTTCCAAGTAAGAAAGTTACACCTGACATTGGGAGTGTCTCAACCAACCCAACCATAACGGAACCATTAACAAAACCAGACTCTAAATTCACTCTGCACAGAGGGACAGAGAAGTAATTATTCCCTACACCTTGTAAGATTACAGTTTCATCAGAGGAATTAACATTAGAGCCTAGAACACTGGTCAGCATAAGGGATTGGCAAGCACCTGCATCACGATATATTTTAACTGATTTCCTGTCATTACTGTCCAGAGGACTGACAAAACCATCAGACAGGAAATTAGCACATGAACTCTTCAGAGTGTCACCCACGTTACTGCTCAAAAGAGGAGCTTCATCATGAGGATTTAATTTACCCCTCAAAGCAGGTTCAGTTAACTCAGTTAAAGAATTCTGGGAACTCTCAAGGGTGGACACTAGACCAATTGACTGAATATTTAAAGACTCCTTTTTGTTCACATCACGCTGTCTCCTGAAACATTTCTCCGTAGTTTGACCAAGCTTACTACAATAAGTACATTTACTTTTCTGAAATCTAGAGGTGGAGCTGGTATTTACTTCCTGAGAAACATAATCTATATTCTCTTTCCTGTTACCTGTACTCTGACTAGAGGCAACGTACTTACTCTAAGCTTTCCTTTTTTCTCTAGAATATCTCTTGTGAATGAGAACATATTCATCAGCTAAAACTGCAGCATCAGACAAATTATCTATTCTTTTCTCATCAAGATATAGGCTTACATCTTTATTAATACACCTTTTGAAGTCCTCCAGCAAAATCATCTGCTTAAATTTGTCAAGGTCAGAATACACATTCTTAGAATTTAACCACTGCTCTAACAGATCTTCTTTGATTTTTGCATACTCAACATGGGATTGCTTATCTTGCTTATAAGTTGTCCTAAATTTTACTCTATAGGCTTCAGGAACAAGCTCATAGGCCTTAAGAATCAAGCTCTTAACTACATCATAATTATCAGATTGATCCTGAGGCAAAGATGCATAAGTTACTTGAGCTTTACCGGTGAGAACAGTTTGAAGGAGTACTGGCCAATACTTTTTGGGCCAATTAAAACCTGTAGCTACCCTCTCAAACAACTGAAAATACTTTGTTAAATCAGATTCATTAAAAGGAGGGATAAGTTTAACATTTTTAGCCACATCAAAATCATCAGAGCTAGATGATCCAGTTCCACCTTGTTTCATGCGATACTCATGGTCTGCCTGAATCCTAGCAAGTTCAACTTGTGCCTGAAACTCAGCCTCCTTAGCACGAGCCTGAAACTCAGCCACCTTAGCATTTGCCTGAAACTCAGCCTCCTGAATACGAGCTTTTGCCTGAAATTCAGCCTCCTTAGCACGAGCCTCCTGCAGGGCTAGCTGTAACTTAGCTAATTCAATCTGCGTTTGCTCATTTGGAGGAGTTACATTAAACAAGCTTTCATTAATCATGTCAACAATTTGATCTTTAGAATGATGAGAGCGAACAGCAATTCCCAAATGTTGAGCAACAAGCTTAAGTTCATTCTTTGTTCTGTATTCTACATCACACACTCTTTGCACATTTGACAAAAAATCTTAGGCTTCATCAAGAGTAGTAATAGTAGACATCATGAATAAATCACAGTCACAAAATATCAAGCAATATCCTTATGATAATATCCTGAATATCCTGATAAGAGGTCGCCAAATTTATGTTATGGAACAGAGAAAGATAATGTACACTTTAAGTGAGAATACTAAAAATCACTACTGTCCCGTAAAGTTCCAGGTTCAAAACAATGGAGTTAGGTAAAATTACAAGTTAAAGTTTAATGCTCAAACTAACAACAAAACATTCAGGACTCATAAGGATAATGTAATGGCAAAAAACAGGTTAAATATATGGTTAACTGCAATAGCCTCTATTAACACGTAATTAGCAAGAGTAAATTTATCTAAGTCAGCCCTGATAAAATGAGAATACCGGATAATACTCAGTGAATGCAAGATATATTATTACAGATACAAAATATTATTAATAAGGGCTGACACCCAAAACACATGAATCACAAAAACCTTACTAGGCCTAAGAATTAACACCCTACGCTACACAGTACAAGAAAAAATGTAACAACACTCATACTCAAACACACAGCTGCTAGATGGTTGGAGACTTCCTGAGCACTCACAATAATAACAACTGTACAGGGGAGGACAGAGATGTGAACAAAATGAGGAGTAGATCTAAGTGGCAGTAATGCAGAGACAGAGCTCATTATATAGGGGCCAGCAGAGCTTGATACAACTTGTAAGAAGGACGCGCAAATGAAGCCAGAGGGGACAAAGAGTTGACACTCCTGCTCTGAACAACAGAAAGAACGACTTACTCTACTATAAGGGAGGAGTGAGGGATTGAGGTAGAACACTCTTGTGATCAAAGATGCAGCATACTGTACGTTAGAATTACACAAAGGATGATAAAATCATAGGCTATGTAACAATATATATATATATAAAATTAAGTTTGGACCTGCTTTAATCCTGCCGACCTGAAGTTTCACTGCTTCACCGAGCCGGATACTGTGGACACATCACGAACTACTTTGCTTCTCTCGATTGTCTAGAGCTTCATGAGTTGATTTGTCCCTGGTACCATCATGAAGGTTTCACTACTCTGCACATACTTCAGTACATTTCCAGATATATGAGGCCTCAATCAAGTTCACAAGCGACGAGTTCCACATACTCTCATCAGCAGCTCTGCTGGACTAGTTTGTAAAGGACGACTACTGTCTGGACCTTCCCCCCACGGTGTTGTGATTGTAAGATACCAGTGCCTGATTGTCTTCTGGTTGTGTCCTGATAACTGCATTGGAGAGGCTGACTGCACTACCAATTTGATTTTTTTTTATGTGATGAAGAAGGCACCAAAGGCCAGGAGCCCACAAACCGTTCCTTCCAAGAAAAAACAAAAACAGTACATGAGAGAGCCAAATTCAAGATCCATTCATTTCGCGATGCCTGGACACACAGCGTTTAAAAGACTGGAGATCATAGGAAGTAGGAAATACAGACAGAGAGAGACAGTTCCAGAGTTGACCTGTTGCATAAATGAAGGACTTGGAGTAACTGTTAACTCTTGCATTAGAGAGTTGGACAGAAAAGGGATGAGAGTTTGTTGTTAGACAGGTGCTATGCACCCGTCGTTGAGGTGGAGGGATGCAAGCAGACAGTTCAGAGGAGCAGCGACCACTGAAGTAGCAATAGAAAAGAGATAAAAATGCAACAATGTGGCAGAGAGACAGAGGTTGAAGGGAGCCAGTAAGAGGAGGAGAGCTGATGAGACAAAAAGCCTTAGACACCACCCTATTGAGAAGAACTGTATGTGGGGAGCCTCACCACACATGAGAGTTGTACTCTAAACAGGGGCGAACAAAACCCATGTATGAAGTCAACTGCTGTGCAGGGGTAAAGAAGGTACAGAGTCGGCTTAGCACACCTAATCTCTTGGAAGCAGATTTTAAAAGAGATGCAATATGATCTTACCAAGATAAGTCCTGAGTGAATGAAACCCCCATGCATGTTCAAAGATGATGCAGGATTGAGCTGGATATTATTAAACATTAGTGGGTACTCCTGTGGAATATTGTGTCGAGTTGATAGATGTAAAAACTGAGTTTGTAATGCTTTAAAAACAACAAGATTATTTTTACCCCAGTCAGAGATACGAGCCAAGTCAGACATTAGGTGTGCCATAGCCTCATCCCTTGTTTGATGAAGTAACTACTGAGATGGACGTTGCAGGAACCGAATGGAAAGGTGAAGGGTGGAATCATCAGCGTATGAGTGGATAGTTACATGAACAGCTTAGGTCATTGATGAATAATAGGAAGGCAGTTGGTGACAGGACAGAGCCCTGAGGAACACCACTGCTGACAGATCTTTTTTTTTTTTTTTTTATGCTAGGAAAAAGGATCCAAAAGCCACAAGCCAGCAATAACTGTTCCCTCCAAGTGAAAAATAAAATATAAGAGAGAGCCAAATTCAAGATCCATTCATTTCACGATGCCTGGACACACAGCGTTTAAAAGACTGGAGATCATAGGAAGTAGGAAATACAGACAGAGGGAGACTGGTCCAGAGTTGACCTGTTGCCTAAATGAAGGACTGGAAGCAACAGTTACCTCTTGCATTAGAGCATTGGACAGAAAAGGGATGAGAGTTTGCTGCTAGACAGGTGTAACACACTTGTCGTAGAGGTGGAGGAATGCAAGCAGACAGTTCGGAGAAGCAGAGATCATTGAGGTAGTGATAGAAAAGGGATAAAAGGGCATCAGTGCGGCGAAGAGACAGGGGTTGAAGAGAGCCAGTAAGAGGAGGAGAGTTAATGAGACGAATAGCCTTTGACTCCACCCTATTGAGCAGAGCTGTATGTGGGGAATCTCCCCACACATGCGAGTTGTACGTCACACAGGGGCGGATAAAACCTGTGAATAGAGTCAACAATTGTGTAGGGCTAAAGAAGAAATGAAGTTGCCTTAGCACACCTAATCTCTTGGAGGCAGATATTACAAGATATGTAATATGATCTTCCCAAGATAAGCCCCGAGTGAATGAAACCCCAAGCACGTTTAAGGATGATGCAGGATTAAGCTGAATGTTATTAAACATTAGTGGGTACACCTGTGAAAGATTTTGTCGGGTTGATAGGTGTAAGAACTGAGTCTTTGATGCATTAAAAACAACAAGATTATTTTTACCCAAGTCACAGATATGAGCCAAGTCAGATATTAGGTGTGTCATAGCCTCATCCCATGTTTGCTGAAGTAACTGCTGAGATGGACGTTGCAGGAACTGAGTGGAAAGGTGAAGGGTGGAATCATCGGCGTATAAGTGGATAGGATTAGATGTACAGCTTAGAAGGTCATTGATGAATAAAAGGAAGAGCTGGTGATAGGACAGAGCCATGAGGAACACCACTGTTGATAGATCTAGGAGAAGAACGATGGCCGTATACAACAGCGGCTATAGAACGACCAGAAAGGAAGCTAGAGATGAAGGCACGGATAGAAGGATAGAACCCATATGAGGGCAGTTTGGATGTTAAGGATATATGCCAGAGTCAATCGAAAACCTTTGAGATGTCAAGTGCAATGGCAAAGCTTTCGCCAAAGTCCCGAATGGAGGATGACCAGGAGTATTAGAGGTAGGTGAGAAGATCGCCAGTGGAGCGTCCTTGACGGAACCCATACTGACGATCAGATGGAAGGTTGTGATAGGAAAGATGCTTTAAAATTTTTCTATTAAAAATTGACTGGAAAACTTTTGAGATACAGTATGTTAAAGCAATTGGACGATAGTTAGAGGGTTGGGCATGGTCACCCTTCTTT
Organism: Coenobita brevimanus; assembly: GCF_032717465.1. Taxonomy (NCBI): domain Eukaryota; kingdom Metazoa; phylum Arthropoda; class Malacostraca; order Decapoda; family Coenobitidae; genus Coenobita; species Coenobita brevimanus. The sequence continues at coordinate 17,527,020 of NC_137002.1, forward strand.
GGAATTGGCTGAATGAGAGCAAACTTCCAGCAAGAAGGAAAGGAACACGTTGATAGACAAAGGCGAAAGACTTAGCCTAGGCAGGATGTAAGCACAGAAGCACAGTTCTTGAGAACAACAGGAGGGACTCCATCAGGCCCATATGCCTTGTTAGTACTGAGGCCTGTGATGACAGAAAAACATCAACTGAAGAAATTTTAATGTCAGCCATGAGGAAGTCAGAGGGGGAAGTGATGGAGGAACAGCACAGGAATCATCTAAGGTGGAACTGGAGGAGAAAGTCTGAGCGAGGAAATCCGCGTTATCAGTAGAAGAAATAGCTACAGAACCATCAGAGTAGAAAAGAGGAGAGAAGGATGATGAGGTAAAGTTGTTAGAAAGGTTTTTGGCAAGGTGCCAAAAAATTCAAGTTGGAGAGTTGAGAGAATTTAGTACGGATGAAATTATTTTTAGCAGAGCGAATAACAGACTTAGCATGATTCCGGCCAGAAACGTGAAGATGACATGATTCAGGGGTGGGTTGGCTCTGGTTCTTATTATAGGCCCTCCCCTTGTTGCGGACAGCATTAGAACAAGCATGATTAAACCAAGGCTTTCTTGCATTAAACAAAGGATATGAGAAAGGAATGTATGCTTCCTTGCCAGAGAGAATAACCTCCGTAATGCTCAAGGCACACCCAGATGCCTTCCAGCCATGGAAGCAATAATCATTCCAGAGAAAATCAAAGAAGTACTGCCTGAGGGCCTCCCAATCCGCAACTCCAAAGTGCCACAGACGACATTTCTTTGGTGTGTCCACAGGCCGCACTGGAGCGATAGGACAGGTTAAGGTGACAAGTGTGTGATCAGAGGAGCCCAACGGAGAGAAAAGATTACCAATGTAAGCAGAAGGATTAATTGTAAGGAAGAGGTCAACTATGTTGAAGCTCTCTCGAAGGCGGTCAGGGATACAGGTAGGGTGCTGTACAAGCTGCTCTAGGTCATTAAGGATAGAAAGGATGTAGGCTTGTTCACCAGGTGGATCAGTGAAAGGAGAGGAGAGCCAAAGGTGGTGGTGAACATTGAAATCTCCTAGAACTGAGAATTAAGAGAAAGGAGAAATGGATAGAAAGTGTTCAATTGTAGAAGTAACACAGTAGAAGAATTTTTGATAGTCAATAGAATTAGGGGATAAGTAAGCAGTACAGATATATTTAGTCAGAGAATGACAGGAAAGCCAAAGCCAGATAGTAGAGAATTCAGAAGAATCGAGTTCAGGAGCACGAGAGTAAGATAAGTCGTTGCTTATATATACACAACAGCCACCTTTGGCTTTAAAATGAGTATAGAAAAAATAGAAGGATACAGAAAAGGGTTCGCTCTCAGTTGCCTCAGACAGCTGAGTCTCAGTTAGAAAGAGAAGGTGAGGCTTAGAGGAGGAAAGGTGGTGGTCAACAGAGCGAAAGTTAGAGGAAAGACCGAGAATGTTGCATAAATGAAGAAGAAATTTTCTAGGAGAAGAACGACGGCCATCTACAACAGCGGCTATAGAATGACCAGAAAGGAAGCTATAGATGAAGGCACAGATAGAAGGATAAAAACCAGAAGAGGGCAGTTTGATATTAAAGATTTATGCCAGACTAAACCGAAAGCCTTTGAGATGTTAAGTGCAATGGCAAATCTTTTCCCAAACTCCCGATATGAGGATAACCAAGAGTCTGAAAGGTAGGTGAGAAGATCGCCAGCAGAGCGTCCCTGGAGGAACCCATTCTGACGATCAGAAAGAAGGTTGTGATAGGAAAGATGCTTTAAAATTTTTCTGTTATTATTATTATTATGATTATAGCAGTATAATATATTATATTTTAATATTATGATATAGTTTTAGCAAAGAAATTGAGGCGCCCGCTGCTGATGTTATGCGTGACACAAACAAAAAGTCGAGATAACAGCGTTTGAAAGTTGCCGGGCTGGCTCACTCCCACTTGCCCTTGCCTCACTTTGCCTCTAGAGCGGAAGTGAAGCAAGGAGCAAATAGGTGGCGCTAACCTCATTTCCAACTCTCATACGCTATTTTCTCGGGTTATTATTAATCTACTGATAATACATGACCCCTTGAGGCACATGGCGCTTTTGTACCTTATATTTTAGGTACCTCCATACGATTTCACTCAACATACAAAGATTTGTCTGAGTTGCATGGATAAAAAAATGGCATCCTTTACCTATTAATAATCAAATTGTTTTAAACTGTCTGAATAAGTGGCTGATGATGACTGAAGGCCTACCCACGCCATTGCGAGACAATGACCCTGATAATAATATTACTGAATGTAATTATGCTTTGTCTTATAGCCGTACTACTTCGTCACTTAATATGTTCTTGATGTCAATAGTTAATAATTTCCTCTTCATAATACAATGAATATTATTTTCATGTAAAATAAAAAGAAATAGGTTATGTAAAACTTGTTAGGACTTTTCAAAATAATATTTTTCTTTATTGTAGCCACGTACACACAACTTGCTTTTTATTAAAAAAAAAAAAAAAAAAGACTTTTCTTTCATAATATTATTCTTATTATTTTTTATTAACACTAACTTAACACTAAGGCTTTCTCCTGGGTACTTCAATTAATCATAGCCGTAGAACCCGCTTTGGTATAAGGGGTCAACGCTGAATAATGTTTTCTTGTAAAAAAAAAAAAAAAAGTAGGTAATGTAACACTCGTAAGGACTTCTCAAAATAATATTTTTCTTTTATGTAGACACGTACACACAACTTGAGTGTTACAAAAAAAAAAAAAAAAATGACTTTCCTTTCATAATAATATTACTTTTTCTCTTAACACTAGATTAACACAACGAACCGTACAGGTCAGAAAACCACACACAAAAAAGAAAGAAACAAAGAAAAAAAAGGTAAATTTGTTGATACAAGGCTAGAGCTATGACTGACGGCCCTGCTGCACTGCCATTGCCTGGCGGGCACCATGATGTTACTGTACTGATTGGTTGGGCACCTCTCCCGGGCTCTTGCCTTACTACAGATCGGAAAGTAAAGTCGTGCAGCATTTCTTCCAAAAATTCGTGGTTTTGTGTAGGATTATGGACCATATGACCACACCACTTCCCTGAATCACTTTGGGAAACTTACCTCACATAGAGCTATTATCGTACTACTCGATGCAAGTGAAAACTAAATTTCGACCGAGGTGTTACTTGCATCACTTCAGCAGGGGACGCCTCAATTATGGTTTAAATAAAGGTGATTTTTAAGAAAAACACTTTCTGGTGGTTTGGGTGGTGAAAACAACCCCCGGACGTGATGGGTTAAAGCAATTGTGTGATAGTTAGAGGGTTGGGAATGGTCACCCTTCTTTGGAACTGGCTGAATGAGAGCAAACTTCAAACAAGAAGGAAAGGTACAAGTTGACAGACAAAGGCGAAAGAGTTTACCTAGACAGGGTGTAAGAAACTAAAGCACAGTTCTTGAGGACAACAGGAGGGACTCCATCAGGCTCGTAAGCCTTGTTAGTATTGAGGCCAGTGATGGCAGAAAATACATCAACTGAAGAAATTTTAATGTTAGCCATGAGGAAGTCTGAGGGGGGAAGTGATGGAGGAACAGCACCACAATCGTCTTAGGTGGAATTGGAGGAGAAAGTCTGAGTGAGGAGATCTGCTTTATCAGTAGAAGAAATAGCTACAGAGCCATCAGAACAGAAAAGAGGAGGGAAGGATGATGAGATGAAGTTGTCAGAAAGGTCTTAGGCAAGGTGCCAGAAGGAGCGGGAAGAATTCGAGTTGGAGAGTTGAGAGCATTTAGTATGGATGAAATTATTTTTTGCTGAGCGAAAAACAGACTTAGCAAGATTCCGGGCGGAAAGATAAACGAGATCTAATACCGGGGTGGGTTGGCTCTGGTACCTTTTATAAGCCTTATCATTTGTTGTTTTTCTCTGTTCTTTATATCCTCGATATACTTAAACATGACTGTGATTTGGGTGATACATGATTATGTTGGAAGCTGACCACAAGTTTCGTGATTAGAATTTATAGTGGTGGTGTACATAATTTAGATAAGTAAAAGTACTGTGTACATAATTTAGATAAGTAAAAGCGTTGTTTAAGCTCAGTTTTTCTTTACCTATGATAATTTTAGTATATCATCTATTTTGTTACGGTCATAAGTACAGTCCGATGTCTTTACCATTGAAATTTTACTATATAATGACATTCCTCATACTTTTGATCATAATATATATATATATATATGGATGTATG
>NC_137002.1:17536285-17561285 GCF_032717465.1 Coenobita brevimanus
TTAGACAGGGTACCAAAGAAGTTTCTTGGGGAGTGAAAGACAAAAACGGTAGATTACTAGTGGAGAAGGAAGAAAAAATGAATAGATGGAGAGAACACTTTAACGAATTGTTGAACATAGAGAATGAAAGTAATGCGAGTATAAGTGGTTGGGGAAAGGCTGGGAGACGGAGGGATGTGAGAAGAGAGGAAGAAATCAGTAGGCTGGAAGTTGTGGAAGCAATGAAAAAAGTTAAAATGGGGAAAGCCCCAGGAATTGATAGAGTGTGTAGTGAAATGCTGAAGCATGGGGGAGAGATAGTAGTTGAATGGATGACGAAGATGTACAGATTGCCCTGGGAGGAAGGTAGAGTCCCGGAGGATTGTAAGTCAGGTATAATTATTCCCCTGTACAAAGGAAAAGGGGAAAAATAAGTATGCGGTAATTATAGGGGCATTTGTCTTCTTAGTGTAATAGGAAAAGTATATGGTAAGATACTTATTAAAGTTCACTGTCTTTATTTTCCAAATAATTCCACTTAATGCTTTTCAACTTCATTGTTCTCACAAGCACTGGAGCTATACACACTTTACTGATTGCAGTTACACTTAATGTTAACAAAACTTCACAGTTAGTACAATTAATGCTTGCTAACACTTCACTTATTACACAAGTACTGAGAATAATCTTCATTGACAATAATTACACTTAATACACTTTACTGTCTTCTCAAGTTCCAATGATATACAAACTTCAATAACCCGTCACTATTTTCCACTGTTTTCACAAGTACCAAAAATATACAATCTTCACTGACACCGACTGCACTTGACACAAACTGACCTGAAACCCGACTAAACTCCAAACTGACTTGACACCTCACTCAACTTGTAATAATCTCTACCCCATCCTTATATAAGCTTGCATTGTTCTAAAAACGTCCACTTCTCCAACATTCTAGGACATACTGTCTTGCATCAGCCCCTAGCAACAACAGTTACCAACTATGAGACATCAAAACATGCTAGAGTTTTCCTACATTACATAACACTCTAAATCATTAACCATACGAATTTGAATTACATAATTTAACAAGCAATTACTTAAATAAAATATTTTAAAGAAAAAGAGCACAAAAATAAATGAATGTTTAACTTACGAAATAATTACGCTCACAAACACCAGGGAAACTGGCAACTCTGACGACTCGTACCGAAACTTACAGTACCAGTAACGTCTCGAAGGTACAAGACTACCTAACTAGCAAATCCCCCTTCATAACTCTACCCCCTCCCTAGTTCTTTGTCGTCCCGACAAAACTACACAGTATACACAAACATAAACATAAACCCTATTTCTAATGAAACATCTAACTATACACAAGATAATCTTTCAACTTATCAGGTCTTCTTCTATGCCGCTTCCGACAATTTCCTTGTTCCTCCACATAGTCCGCTCCTCCAAGAAGGTCTTGGTCCTCTTCTTGATTCAATTCTTCCCTCAGGAAACTGTCACCATCTTCATGCACTTCAGCTCCTTGGTCCTCAACATCCTCGGCTGCAGGTGAGCTCAATTCCTCAGAGACATCCCAGCTGTACTGTCTTGGCCCATGGTACTGCCACAGACGATTCACGTGTACCACCTTTGGGCGAGACTTCCTGCCTCCCCAAATCCGATATGTTATGTCCGATAGGCGGTCCAGCATAGTGTAAGGCCCGTCCCATGGGCTCTGCAACTTTGGTGACTGTCCCTTCTTACGCTGAGGATTGTATAACCAGACTTGATCACCATCCTTGAAGCTCATTTCACTTCCCTTGGCATCATACTTGCACTTCATCACTTCTCCTGAAAACATGAGGGCTCCTCGCACTTGATATACCTCAGCCAGCTTTTCCTGAAGGTGCTTCCCATAGCTGGTGGTGTCTGTAGGCAGCTTTTCACCAGGTGGTCTTTCCATTAACAAGTCAACAGGTAAACGTAACTCGTGGCCCAACATCAGTTTTGCAGGAGTGTAGCCAGTAGACTCGTGGGATGCAGACCGATATGCCATCAGCAAAGCAGGTAATTTCTGGTCCCCAGTCTGTTTGTCCATCAATGCAGTACTTGGCCAGTTCTTGCCCCAGGGTCCAGTTGAATTTCTCCACCATCCCATCTGACTGTGGCCTTAGGGGGGTTGTCCTGGTCTTCTTGATCCCCAATAACTTGCAGCACTCACGGAACACAGCAGACTTGAAGTTTCTACCCTGGTCTGAATGTAGCTTTTGTGGCATCCCAAAACGACAGAAAAACTGATCAACCAACACCTGAGCAACAGTCGCAGCCTCTTGATCGGGGATGGCATAGGCTTCTGGCCACTTTGTGAAGTAGTCCATGGCAACACATATATACCCGTTTCCTCTCTCAGTGAGTGGCAAAGGTCCAGCAATGTCCACCACAACTCTTTCCATTGGTGCACCCACTTGGTTTAGCTGAAGAGGGGCGCAACCACGTTTCTTGGGTCCCTTCTTGGCACAGCACACATCACAGGCCCGACACCACTCTTCAACATCCTGACGCATGCCAATCCAGTAGAACCTCTGTTGCAGCCAGCTTAAAGTTTTCTTCACTCCCAGGTGCCCATTGGTGATCTCGTTATGGGACTCATCCAAGATCTCTGACCTCATCTTCTTCGGAACCACCAGTTGCCAATACTTGTTGAGGCCATTGGCTGCCTCCCACTGACGCTCCAGTAGTCTGTTGCTCAAGCGAAGAAGGTCCCACTGACTCCAGTAGCTCTTGGTCGCAGGGCTTAACCTGGAAACTTCTTCCCAACATGGTCGCACTGTACTCTGCTGCAGCCACTCTAGCACTGGCTGTAAATCTGCATCCTCCATCTACATCCTCTGCAGGTCTTCATCTGATGCTGGCCCTGTCATTGCAGTACGGCTGCATTTCTTACTGTGATCTTCCTTTTTACTACACTGCCGGCACTCTGGATCACAAGGCCGACGACTCAGGCTGTCAGCATTGCTATGTACCCGCCCAGGACGGTGTTACACCTCATAATTGTACTGGTCTAGCTTCCTGAGCCAGCGTGCCAGTTGTCCTTCTGAATTCTTCAGCGTTTTCAGCCACTTGAGTGCAGCATGGTCCGTCCTGATGATGAAGTTTGACCCGTACAGGCAGGGATGGAAGAAATCAAGACTCTTCATCACTGCCAAGAGCTCCTTACGGGTCACACAGTAGTTCCGCTCTGGTGGGCTGAGCTTCTTGCTGTAATAGACAACCACATACTCCTTGTCATCCTTCTTCTGTGACAGGACTCCACCAATACCATGGTCACTAGCGTCACAGTCCAAGATAAATGGCTGATTCTGGTCTGGGTACGGCAATACTGGAGAGCTTGCCAATGCATGCTTGAGTTCATCAAAGGCTTTCTGAGTCCCTGCTGTCCATGCAAACTTCTGCCTTTTTCCCAACAGCTTGTGAAGAGGTGAAGCTATCTTTGCAAAGTCTTTGACAAAACGCCGATAGTAGGTGCACAAGCCCAGAAAACTTCGTAGCTCTCTCACACAAGTTGGAACTGGCCAGTTTTCCACAGCTGCCACCTTCTCTGGGTCAGTACAATGTGTCCCAGGTACTCTACTTCCTTTTGAAACAAGTAGCATTTCTTGGGGTTCAGCTTGAGGTGCGCTGCGCGGATCCTTTTCAACACCTCCGACAACCTCTCCAGTTCCTGGTCGAAAGTCTGTCCAAACACAATTACATCGTCCAGATAGATCAAGGCCATCTGCCAGTGCAGGCCTTCAAGTACGTGGTCCGTGAGGCGTTCAAAAGTAGCTGGAGCATTGCATAGGCCAAATGGCATCACTTTAAACTGCCATAAACCCCGCCCATATGAAAAGGCTGTCTTCTCTTTGTCCTTCTCTGCAACCTTGATGTGGTGGTATCCTGCCTTCATGTCCAGGGTGGAGAACCACTTAGCACCTGACAGAGCATCCAGGGTGTCATCAATTCTTGGCAAGGGGTATGCATCCTTCACTGTCACTTCATTCAGGGCTCAATAGTCTATACAGCACCTTACTGAGTCATCCTTTTTCCTCACCAGAACCACTGCTGATGCCCAAGGACTACTGGACTTTTCTATTACTCATTGACTATGGAGATTCTCCATTACCATTTCCATTTCTTGCCGTTGGGCTGGAGCCATCCTCCGTGATGGCTGTTTAACTGGGCGGTGATTTCCAGTGTCTATACTATGCTCCACCAGATCAGTGCACCCTAGGTCTAGTCTCCCATGGAAAAGACATCAGCATATTCCGTCAGCAGCTGTGTCAACTTTAGCACTTGTGAACCATCCAGGCATTGAGAACTGCTTGACAAGAGATCCTGTAGGTGGTCTGGCACGTACCCGTCTTCCTTGACAATGCTCCTTTTACAGGCCTTCTGATGCCATTCAGGGTCCACAGCCTGGCACAGTCCCACAATTTCTCCTTCGTTGATCTTCTGTGGCTCACGGGAGAAATTGGCCACCACAACCGGCACTTCTTCTGCACGTGTTTCCATCAGTGTTCTCCCCACCATCACCCTGGCCTTCGATTTGCACCGTACATCAGGCTCCACTACCCCTATACAGCTGTCAAAAGAGCCACTCACCTTACACTGGAGCAACAGTTCTGATTTTGGGGGTATCACTGTAGTACGAAGCGCCCTCACCTTGCCACCAGAACTGGTACGTTTCACTTCTGTGACAGGAACCGACCTTCCCCGAACCTTCATCTTCATGGAGCAGAAGTCCAGCTCACATCCCATGGACATAAGTTAGTCCAGACCCAGAAAGCAAGGATCTTCCATGTCGGCCATGTAGACTGGTAGAGTAGCCTCTTGCCCTGCCACTTCAATCTGGACATCCAGGGGTCCCCTCAGTTCTGCACAGTGCCCAGTTACACCACACAGTTGTTCTGATGACTCAGACAGATGATGTAACACGTCAGGCCTCACAAAAGTCTGCTCTGAGGCCGAATCAATCACCAAGGAACACTTCCTTCCATCTATCTTTCAGTCTATTCGCACACTATCAATCGCCGTCCTCTTGCATTTTCTCAGTGGTGGGGCTACTTGGGAAGAGCTGACTGGTGGTTGCCCCTTCACACCAGCCTCCACTAGTTTCCCGTTTCTTTCTGGTCTTCTGCAACCTTCTTCTTATCATCCTTTTTCTTCTTCGGACACTCGGAACTGAAGTGTCCCACCTCACTACACGTCCAACATGCTTTTGTTACAGCTGAAGATTTCCTCACACTGCTCTGTTCTTGCTCTTTCTTCCGCTTGTGACAATCCTCCTTCTTGTGCCCTGACTTCCCACGGAACCAGCAGCCTCCTCCGGTCTTCTCCTGTTCCCTCTTCCACTTGTAGAAATCCTCTTTTCTGTGTCCTGGCTTTTCACAGTACCAGCAACTTCCCTCAAATTTTTCTTTTCAACATACCTGCCCTTTTCTTGCCTTGAATCCTGCACTACGACCTGCCTGAAAGGTGGATGTACTGGACCTGACATAGGACTCAAATTCTAGTGCCCTGGCTAGCGCTTCTTGCATGCTTCTTGGTTGTGCCTGCTTCACTTGCACTTTCAACTCTGCACTATCAAGAGCATCGATGAACTGGTCCCTCAGTAGAATAGCCAACAGGTTAGGTGCTGCTCCAGGGTACGCCTTATATGCCATACTCTCCAGGTCATGAGCAAGCTGCTGTAGGGATTCTCCTTGAGACCATACACGGCTCTGAAATCTTGCTCTATAAGCCTCAGTCTGGTACATGGTTCCATATCTGTGCTCCAGCACTTCTACCAGGGACTGATAACTGTTCCTCTCCATGACTGACATCTGGCCCAGAATTTCCATTGCGGCACCCTTAAGGCTAGTAGCAAGCTGCACTGCCCTCTGCCTATCATCCCAACCATTCTGATCTGCAAGTAACTCAAACTGTGCACGGTAAGCTTCCCAAGATACTCTACCATCAAATTCCTGAGGTTTCTTTTTAATTGGACCCCCATTATAGCCATGCACTTCACTAGTTTGGGGCCTAAAAACTGGGGCATCATAATTAAGGCCAGGACTTAAGGCCGAGGATGAGATGGAGGGATGGGGTGGAGAGGTATATGAGAGAGGGGGGTGTGAGTTGGGAGCGGGGCAGTGAAATGGCGGGGGACAGGGCGACTTGGAGGCGATTTGTTTGTGGCCACCCCAAACGGGATTGAGGCGTCTGGCAATAGATAGATAGATAGACAGACTTAAAATTTCTGCACTCTGATTATTCAACCCTGTAATGCTACCTTTAGATGCCTGGGATCCGTCGAGATTCACCATACACTGTCCATTCCCTTCATAGGCTCCCTGTGCACTGACCTGAGGCTCAGCAGTGCAATATTTCTCTACAGCCTCAATTTTCTCACTAATTATTTTCACATGGTCGACTACATGCTTCAACTGGTTATCTACATGCTGTCTGCACTCCATCACTATTCCCTCACTAATCTTCAGCTGGTTGTCCACATGTTGTTTGCACTTTGTCACTATTTCCTCACTAATTGTCTTCAGTTGTTCGTCTACATGCTGTTGACACTCTGTCACATTATTTCTTACCTCATACTTCTGTTGCCGTAGCTCAGTGTATTCCTCCTCCTTCAATTGTTCCTGTTCTTCCTTCATTTCCCCCATGAAAGCATCTAGCTGTCCTTTCATTCTCAGCTGTAATTCCCTCTGTTGCTCCTGCAGTACCTCCTGAAGCTGTTCATATCGTTCTTTCTGTTCTTCGTTCTGTGCCTGCAATTGTTCTTCGAGCTTTTTCTGTCCTGCATTCTGTGCTGCCTGTAGTTTATAACTATGTGCCTCTATATGTGCTTGCAGTGTTTGTAATAGTTTCATAATTCCATCCAGTGATGCCTCTTCCTGCCTAGCTTGGCCTCTTGTCTTGACACCTTCTTGCTCCATGTCAAAGATTAGACTCACTGCAGCCCTGAAATAATAATCCTCACTCCTGACACCAGTGTTACATTCCAGTCCCCACACTGCCACAGGCTCCAACAGCAATAGTACAGCATAGGAAGGACGTTGCCCAGTGAGTTGTTCTCCTTATGGTCAGCCTTTAGATGTGCAGTACACAAGATCAACTGAGGCGAAAAAAAAACACTGGCTCCTTAAAGTTCACTGTCTTAATTTTCCAAATAATTCCACTTAATGCTTTTCAACTTCATTGTTCTCACAAGCACTGGAGCTATACACACTTTACTGATTGCAGTTACACTTAATGTTAACAAAACTTCACAGTTAGTACAATTAATGCTTGCTTACATTTCACTTATTACACAAGTACTGAGAATAATCTTCATTGACAATAATTACACTTAATACACTTCACTGTCTTCTCAAGTTCCAATGATATACAAACTTCAATAACCCGTCACTATTTTCCACTGTTTTCACAAGTACCAAAAATATACAATCTTCACTGACACCGACTGCACTTCACACAAACTGACCTGAAACCCGACTAAACTCCAAACTGACTTGACACCTCACTCAACTTGTAATAATCTCTACCCCATCCTTATATAAGCTCGCATTGTTCGAGAAACGTCCACTTCTCCAACATTCTAGGACATACTGTCTTGCATCAGCCCCTAGCAACAACAGTTACCAACTACGAGACATCAAAACATGCTAGAGTTTTCCTACATCACATAACACTCTAAATCATTAACCATACGAACTTGAATTACATAATTTAACAAGCAATTACTTAAATAAAATATTATAAAGAAAAAGAGCACAAAAATAAATGAATGTTTAACTTACGAAATAACTACGCTCACAAACACCAGGGAAACTGGCAACTCTGACGACTCGTACCGAAACTTACAGTACCAGAAACGTCTCGAAGGTACAAGACTACCTAACTAGCAAATTCCCCTTCATAACAATATTAAGGCATCGGATTGGGTGCTTTCCTGAATTGTGTCCTTAAAGCTTCCACCGAAAACCAAGGATGCTTTGTATGGTAGGTATCAAAAGGATAATTTCTCCTGCGAAGAGATTGAGGAAGGCTTGATGCAACTCTGTAAACATTTGCAAGGAACAGTAAAACCTACCGAGGTCAAACAGAAGACTGAAATAAAAAACCCACTAACCAACTGGTTGGGAAACCTAAGTCAGAGAAGACTAAGTATGCATCTAAAGAAGAGATAGGTACTTTCCTTAGCTCCTTGAAGGCTGAGGATAAAGTACTGAAGACAAGGAATAGACATGCTGAGGTTATTAAGGAAGTAAAACCTTCCATGGTAAAAGACAGGAAGGTTTGTGTATTATGTGGTGAGCAACACTCCAGTGTATCTTTTCAACAGTATCCTGATTACGCTTCTAGAGTAGGAAAGCTTCAGGAAATGGGGTGTTGTAAAATCTGTATGAACTCCGAACATACTTCCGCGGACTGTAAGACTAAACTAAATCTTTGTTTTAAATGCAAAAAAGATCATCATCATGGTGCTTTATGCCCTAGGATGAAGATTGAGGTTCCTAAACCTGTGAGCGTCAATATGACAATTGCAGAAGTGAATGCTCCATTAGTAATGCCAGCTGCAGTTCCCATAACCGATGTGAAGGTATTGTTTGAGAGAAAAAACCGTTTGATACAGGTGCTCAGAAAACCTTCATTTCTGCAGACATTGTGAAGAAATTAAAGTTACCTATTATTAGCAAGGTAAATCTAGCCATTACAGGATTCTTAACAACTAGGAAGGCTCAGTCCTTTGATTTAGTTAGACCTGTAATACAATTAGGTAGATATTAATGCCGTATAACAGCAGCTGTACTGGATCATATGGAGACAAGTATATACATAAAGGGATTGAAGGAAACCTCTGATCATCTACAAAGCTCAGGGATAAAGTTGGCTAAACGGAATGTGGAATCAGATACTGTGGGTCCCATAAAAATGATAATTGGTTCTGACTATTGTGGAAGATTCCTACATCGGACTTTCAAAAGGAATAAGGTACAGTTGTTCAAGAGTCCTGGAGGTAACCTTATTATGGGTCAGTTGCCTTTCCCAGAACAAGTTAAAGGAGAGGCCAAACTAGTAGAATCAGTCTTTGTTACCCCCACACAGTCATTGATGGTAGCTAGAATAGGTGCAGAATTAGAACCTAGTCAGATTAATGACTTGATGGATGAAAATATTGAACCTGTACACAAATTGTGGGACCTAGACAGTGTAGGAATACACTCTGAGGAACCAACCCCAGACGATAAAATAACCTTGGATTTGTATAATCAGTCTGTGGAATTTAAGGATGGACAGTATTGGGTAGGATTACCATGTAAACTAAACCATTCGGAGTTACCAGCAAATTACCAAACAGCTAAGACTCAGTTAAATTCTCTTTTAAAATACTGTAGTTGAGAGATAAACCAGAACATCTGACCACATATGATAATATTATAAAGGATCAATTGAAGAATAAATTTATCGAAGAGGTAGAATTCCCAGTTAACTACAAAGAAGGACATTACTTACCACATCATGCTGTAAGCAAGGATTCAGTAACTACTCCCATAAGGATAGTATTTAATTGTAGTAGTAAAGCGTCCAAGGGATCAGCTAGCTTGAACGATTGCCTATACTCTGGACCTACACTAACAGAGAAGTTAGGGAATGTGTTACCAAGATTTAGATAGAAACCTTACGCTTACACAGCAGACATTAGTAAGGCTTTTCTCAGAATAGGACTGAGAGAGGAGGACAGGAAATTTACAAAATTCCTCTGGCCTCATTATTCTCAAAATGAGGATAGTCCATTGAAAACTTACTGTTTCCGATCGGTGCTCTTTGGCTCTTGTGCTAGTCCTTTCCTACTTTGCAACACTTTAAAGCATCATTTTGAAAATGCCAAATGCCCAGAAATAGGGCAGGCGTTTTACATGGATAATTTGCAAGGTGTTGCTGATACAGAGTCGAAAGCTTTGAAGGCTTATGAAGTAGCCAATTCCGAATGTAGGAAGGCAAATTTGCCGTTACAGAGCTGGAATACAAATTAACCGATTTTGAATAAAATACAAGAGGACTGTCCAAACTCTGACATTCCCAGAATTTAAAATGTGTTAGGTCTTAACTGGGATACGACAACTGATGTAATAAGTTTGAAACCAATTAAGTTCTCTGATGTCTCTCTCACCAAAAGGTCCTTGTTAAGTCAGGTCTCCATGTCATTTGACCCATTAGGGTTGGTCAGTATTACAGTTATTAGGGGCAAATGTTTAGTATAGGAGGCTTGGCGAGAAAGGTTAGACTATCTATCTATCTATCTATAGCCCGACGCCCTAATCCCGCAAAGGGTGGCGGCAGACAAAACGCCTGTAAGTCGCTCTGTCACCCACCATTTGACTACCCTCCCCCCAACTCACCCCCCCCCCTCATATACCTCTCAACTCCATCCCTCCACCTCATCCTCGGTCTACCCCTCCCTCTCCCTCCCTCCATCTCACCTACATACACCCTCTTAGTCAGTCTTTCATTCTCCATTCTCTTCACATGTCCAAACCACCTCAGTGTATTTCTCCTAATCTTCTCAACCACATCCACATCCACCCCACAACGTTCCTTCACTTCTTCATTCGTCAATCTGTCCCTCCACGTCACTCCACATGCTCCTCTCAAGTAACTCATTTCCACTGCTCTCACTCTTGACTTGTTCCCCTCTTGCAAGGTCCACGCCTCGCTTCCATAAGTCAGGGTAGGGATCACAGTACTATCATGCAGTGACTTCTTAACTTCCATACTCACCTTCCTATTTCTCATCACTGCTTTCAGTGTATCAACAACCTTCCTTCCCTGTTGTACCCTTTCACGCACTTCACCCCCCAAAATTCCATCCTTACTCTTCACATTACCCAAGTACTTGAATGCACTCACATTCTCCATATCCTCACCATCCAACCTCACTGCACACTCTGTGACTTCATTCCTCTCAAACACCATAACTTTACATTTGTTTACATTAACTTCCAGATTCGTCCTCCTACACACTGTCCCAAATTCATTCACCAAACCTTGCAACTCCCATTCATCTCCACTCAACAATACTGTATCATCAGCAAACAGCAACACTGGAATCTTCCAAATCTCACCCTCATTCATTACAGCCACCCCCACATCCACTGCCCTACCTTGCACCTCCTTTACAACCCCATCCATTTATATATTAAACAGCCATGGAGACATCACACAACCCTGTTTCAGTCCCACATTGAGATAAAAGAACTCACTCAGCTCACCATCCACTCGCACCATAGCCCTAGCTCCCTCGTACATAATCTTCACAGCACTCAACAATTTCCCCTCCACTCCATATATTCTTAATACCTCCCACATACCTCGCCTATCTATTCTGTCATAAGCTTTCTCCAAGTCCATGAAGGCAACATACACTTTCCTTCTCTTCTCTAGATATTTCTCAACTAAACATCTTAGAACAAATATCTGATCTACACACCCTTTTCCCTTCCTAAATCCCCCTTGTTCTTCTCCAACTAGCTCCTCTGTCATATGCCTAACCCTATCAATGAGTATTCTACCATATATTTTACCAATCACACTAAGAAGGCAAATACCCCAATGGTTACCACAAACTTCTCTCTCCCCGTTTACTTTGTATAAAGGAACAATTATACCTGATTTCCAGTCCTCTGGAACCCTTCCCTCTTCCCAAGCCAATCTACACAACTTCCATATCCACTCCACAACAATCTCACCCCCATACCTAAGCATTTCACCACACACTCCATCAATTCCTGGGGCCTTTCCCAACTTAATCTTCTTCATCGCTTCCACTACTTCCGCCCTACTGATCTCTTCCTCCCACCTTTCATCTCTTCTTCTCCCAGTCATTCCCCAACCACTTATACTCACACTGCTCTCACTCTCTACATTCAACAAATCCTCAAAATGCTCCTTCCATCTCCTCAATTTCTCTCTCTTCTCCACCAACAATCTATTATTCCTATCTTTCACTCCCCTACTATTTCCCCTTTCACACTGCCTTACTTTCTTTACCTCCTTCCAAAACAATTTCTTACCCTCCCTCCATTTCACACTCAGATTCCTCCCAAACTCTTCATCCACTCTCTTCTTACTCTCCTTCACCAGTCTCTTAACCTCCCTTCTACTGCTCGCATATACCTCTCTCTTCTCTCTCTCTCTCTTCTTCTCCCCTACCTGTACTTGCTAACCATTCACTATATGCCTTCTTCTTTTGGTCCACAGTTCGTTTCACCTCATCATTCCACCATGCTGTCCCTTGCGCACTCTTGCATCTCCTCCTCACTCCACAAACCGCCTCACACGCTGCGCCTATCTCTTCTGTGAATATCTTACATACGTCTTTCACCCCTTCCATCTGCTCTAACTCATACCTTCCCAATCTTTCTTCCACTATGCTCTTATACTCTGTCATTTTCTCACTATCTTGCAATTTCTCCACTCTTCTCACAGGAGCTGCTTCCTCCTTTCTTCCCCTTCGTCTCCTCAACCACTTTCTTTGCAGCTCTACCTTGGCCATCACTAAGTGATGGTCCAAGACTCCATTCCCCCACCCTCTCCACATTCTTGCATCCATCACTTGTCTTCTCATTCGCTCATCCACACACACGTAGTCTATCATTGCCTTTCATTAGACTGGGACACTGAATTGGGTGAGACATATGTGGATCAATGGAAACAGATTAGAAAGGAGTTTGAGACCACATCAAGCATACATATTCCCAGGAAAATAAACAGTAATGAGAAGTCGCACTTACACATATTTTGTGATGCTTTTCAAAGGGCCTATGGAGCACTAGCTTATTGCGCAACAGGAGAGGATCGTAAGATCATAATGTCCAAAGCCAGAGTTGTGCTAATTAAAGGAAGAACCCTACCTCAAATGGAATTTGCTTCCATTGAAGTAAGAACTAATTTGGCCAGGTATATAACCACTACTCTTGATACTCAGTTTAAGGATACTTACATATGGACAGACAGTGAGATTTGTCTTTACTGGATAGGGAAGGAAAACAATAAATTTCATTTTGTCCATAACAGAGTGGAGACTATTAAAGGGCTGTCTTTCAATTTAATTTCATGCATGTGTCCTCCAAACAAAATCCAGCTGATCTGCTCTCGAGAGGTTCGACCGTAAGGAGGCTGATCAAAGATAACTTGTGGTTAAAAGGTTCCTAAATGGTTACTCACTAAAAATTGGCCTGAGCAGAAACAGTACAGTATTGCTGAGGTTAGTGTAGTGGACTTGGATCCTGTAGTACCTGAGCCAGAAGTAATTGACATCAGCCGGTTCTCATCAATAAGACAACTTATAAACACTATTAAAGTGGTTGTTGAACTTTTGAATAAGAAAGTGGGGTTTCAGAAGTTAGATCCCCGTGAATACTGGCTAAATGGAGTACAAAGGAATTCTTACGGGAGAATATATAAACTTTTAGGCCAAGACACTGGGAAAGGGAATAAGCTGATGAAGAATTTAGGCTTGTTCTTAGATGGAAAAGGTCTGATAAGATGTCGAGGCAGATTGGTAAAGGCTGACTTGCCCATCCAAACCAAACACCCCATTTTATTATCGAAGAGCGGATGCTTTGTACAACTAATTATAAAAGAAGCCCATGATTCCACTCTCCATGGAGGTGTGCCGCAGACCTTAGTCCAAAGTCGGGAATGGTACTGGATTCCTAAGGGTAGACAGGTTATTAAAAAATATCTCAAAACCTGCATCATTTGTAGAAGGTATGAGCAGCGACCTTATAACTACCCAGGACCACCAGCCCTACCAAAGGCTAGGGTGAACGTAAGTCGGCCCTTCCAAATAACAGGAGTGGATTACACAGGGACTATAACTGTTACAGGTGAGGAAACTCCCCATAAAGTTTACATTTGTTTATTTACTTGTGCCTGCACAAGGGCAGTCCATCCAGAATTAGCGGAAGGCCTAAGCTCAGAGACATTCCTCAATGTCTTTCACAGATTTGCTGCTAGAAGGTCTTGTCCTGGCAAGTTAATAAGCGACAATGGAACTAATTTCGTTGGAGCAGCACCTTTACTGTTGAACATAATGAACGACCCAAAGGTTAAGTCGGCGCTGGGAATCTGAAATTGTATTTGGCAGTTCACAGCTCCAAGAGCTCCATGGCAAAATGGATTTACCAAATGAATGATTGGTATTGTCAGAAACTGCCTGAGGAAAACATTACATAGAACTAAGATCATGAGAGAAGAATTAAGAACAGTAATAACTGAAATTGAAACCAGGATTAATAATAGATCCCTGACTTATCTAGATGACACTAGAGTCTTGCTAGAGGCCTTAACATCGGCTCATATGTTATATGGCAGGAAGCTCCATCCGATGCCTTGTGTGAATATCCAGGAAGAAGTTGATGATCCTAACAAGGAAAACAATGATTTAGGACAAAATCTGCGGGAGGGATATCAACGTCTGAAAAGGGTGTTGCATACTTGGAATAGACATTGGAGCGAGGAATATCTTTTGAGCCTACAAGAAAAGTTTTTGGGGCTCAGGCTGCCAGCAACAAATCTGTTATAAAGACGGGATGCGGCCTTAGTGAAAACCGAACAGCCAAGATCCCAGTGGCTATTAGCCACAGTGATCTCCACGCTCCCAGATTCAGAGGGGGTGCTGAGACTCGTAAAAATAAAATGTAGGGGACATACCAGTATAAAAACTATCAATAAACTGGTACCCCTTGAGTTAGCAACCACTCCGGATCCAGGGGATGGTGAGGATCAAACGGGTCAGGATGCACGACCGAGAAGGGCCGCAGCACAGGGTTCTCGAGATCTATGGAGGGAACTCCTGGCTAAGGGTCATATTACATGATACAGGGTATCATTTTCTGATGGCCCCAGAACTGTGGGAAATATTTTCCCCCAGAGCAGTTGTGCTCTCTGCATTTTGTATGAGTCGTCCTGGTTAAAAGCAGAGGAAAACTAGAGACCGTTGTCAATTGTTCAAGTAGTTTTTATAACCCAGAAATTATGTTCTCTTTAATAATTCTTGTTACTAATAAATTAAATGCTACTGTGTTTAACCCTCGTGGACAACTATATTGTAAATACATGTTATTATATGGAATTTTTCACTGACCTAAACTGCGTCTGCGAGTTAGATGACGTGGTGAGGATGAAAAGGTCTTTGTGTAAAGCATATGCGGAATTAACCCGCCCCATCCCGACCACTTTTCCACCTCTGACTCCCTCCAATCCCGACCATTTTTGGAAATTTTTTTTTTTGGCTCAAACCTCCTTTTGGTGAGAAGCATCGAAAATTCATAGAGAAATGGCTCACCTGAGGTTTAAAATACTCGATCCAGGTACCAGTACCTCCTTACCTTACTGGGTTTTCTAACAGGCTGGCACCAAAGAAAACGAGTTCTATGGGAGGGTATCTATTTCACACCACTCATAAACGGTATTTATTTATTTACTTGGTACGAATTTATATGTAGTACGAGAGTATATTGGTTTTCAAACAGTAATATAGGCATTATAAGCATTGTTTCACTCACTAACTAATCACCATACCTGACCTTTTTTTGCTACATTACCTGATCATCATTTCTGACTGTTTCTTCCTCTAATGCTATGTAAAGTTTGTCATCCACATTGTCATCGATTGGGGAATCACTCTGGCCCTGAATTTTGTACCATGGCATGACATGGCTTTACTGGCCAGGTCACTGATAACAGGTGAATTGCTGAGACAATGGCATGCAGGGGGGGGAGGTCATGCTGGGTAAGGCATTGTCCCTGCCTGGCATCTTGTAGAGGAAGGTGTCCCGTGTATATGTACCAAAAGTCACTCGTGAAAATTGAAAATTGTGCAAATTAGGGACCTTGCAATTGATTCGCATTTATGTAAGTCGACAGGATTGGCAGTGACAAAACGTGTGGACGTTAATTCACGTCAATGGGTCGCCGCGGGTTAAGATATTCACATAAAGGGAATATTTGGTTTAACTTTAGTTTAATTAAAACTAAGATTAATTTGTTAGATTTGCCCAGTATATATCATGATGTTATCTAACTGTATTTAGCATTGAAATTAATTAATAGTTGGCAACCCAAAATTCTATGAGGAACTGGGGCCTGCCATGTTCATGCACTCTGCTGGTAGTCATAGTCAATCTAGCACGTTTGTACATAAGCAACTTAACCTGCCCCGTCCCATCAACGTATGGGTATGTTGCAACATTTTGCATTTGTCAGTCCCGACGATGTACTGATATGTCGTGCAATTGCAAGGTCCCTAATTTGCACAATTTTCAATTTTTGCGCGTGATTTTTTGTACGTATACACGGGACACCTTCTATTCCTCTAGATGCCAAGTAGGGATAATGCCTTACACAGCATTACCTCCCCCCTCCCCCCCTTACCCCATTGTCTCGGAAATTCACCTGTTACCAGTGACCTGGCCAGTAAAGACATTCAGGGCCAGAGTGATTCCCCAATCGATGACAATGTGGAGGACAAAGTTTACATAGCATTAGAGGAAGAAACAGTCAGAAATAATGATCAGGTAATGTGGCAAAAGAAGGTCAGGTATGGTGATGAGTTAGTGAGTGAAACAATGCTTATAATGCATATATTACTGATTGAAAACCAATATACTCTTGTACTACATATAAATTCGTACCAAGTAAATAAATAAATACCGTTTATGAGTGGTGTGAAATAGTTACCCTCCCATAGAACTCGTTTTCTTTGGTGCCAGCCTGTTAGAAAACCCAGTCAGGTAAGGAGGTACTGGTACCTGGATCGAGTATTTTAAACCTCAGGTGAGCGATTTCTCTATGAATTTTCGATGTTTCTCACCAAAAGCAGAGGTTTTAGCCAAACCAATTTTTTTCGAAAATACCTCGGGATTGGGGGGGTGTCAGAGGTGCGAAATAGCTCGGGACATGACGGGTTAAGGAGGCTCGATTGCTCAAGCAATTACACAAAGCAGCCCCATTGTCATCGGTTGTCCGACACTCCCTCTTCACTAGCTAAGTAACCTTTACGAATTGGCCAATTTAAAGGAGAATTAGCTAAGAGATAGAAGAGAAATAGTTATTGTAGGTGAGTTAAAGTTACGGTTCACCTAACCCTATGAGACTTGTTTGAATTTACTTAAGGACAACCTTAGGGAAGAGTAAAGACCTATTAGTTGTTTCCTAGAAAATATTAAATATTTTTTACATCTTGGTGCCTTGAGTTAGGAGCCCCAATTAAAATATTTTTCACACAAGCTGAGGTAGCTGAACAACTGGGCCCGAACATTACCCGTTCTAGGGCAACCGTAACTAAGGGATCTTCATCCCTATCATCAGATACCGTGAGGCATTATACTGAAAAGCTTAATGTACTAGGAAATGAGTATTCAAAATTTAACCCCTCTGTGGCCGAAGGCCAGGAATTCTCCATGCACGCCAGGCTGAAGCCGGGGCCATTTTTGTAAGTTTCGAAAATTGAATTTTTTTTTCTTGCCATATTGAAGAGAAAGTTCAGATGCACCTAACAGTGCAAATCCCAGCTTCCTAGACGCATTTTATTGCTTGCTATGGAGCGCGGAAGTTGCAGAAATATCGGCAACCGATAACCGCCGCCCAGGGGCGTGCCGCAACGCAATTGGGCAGGTGTTGTTATTTTGTTTTTGCCTCCCAAAACGATACGAATGGTGCTGAAATGTTGTGCATATATGAGATATGATATCGAATGATTTCAGTACATAATCTGTTAGGAATGGCTGGAAAAAAAATTTTATGATTACTTTTGCACCTTTTTGATATAAAATATGTTTATGGTAGTTTCGAGTTATTTTATACGTTATCCTTGTGCCCATGCTTGGAAAAGGGAGCGAAAGAGTTTAATTTTCGGTCCTAAATGAGAAAACTGCGCGTCCTCCAAGGTTAGACTCTGTCACAGGAGAATAAAGTGGAGGGTCAGATCCGATTAGCAATGTGGAGGTTGAGTCGCAACTTGGAGCTCTCACACCACGAGCACGGCTAAAAATAGAATCGTAATGCAGTTTAAGAAGTCAAATTATTACGAATACAGATACAAAGCAGAAATAAATAACAAAGGCAGAAAAAAGGAAATGAAAGCGAAATAGAAACGGTAAACAAATGAGCGAAGGACGTGTTAAAAGAAATCAGAGAGAGAGAGAGAGAGAGAGAGAGAGAGAGAGAGAGAGAGAGAGAGAGCTGAGGAGAGGGAAAGAGAAAATGGGGGAGGAAACCAAAGGATATTAGTTAAATGGGAAGTAATATGGGAGGCTGGAGAAATAAGAGGTAAGAGGAGGAGGGGGAAAGGAAAAGAAGAAAAAGAAGAACTCGAAGAAAAAAGAAGAAAGACTGGGAATAAGGAAGAAGGAAGGCTAAATGAAGGAGAGGAAGGAAAAATAGGCATAGAAGAGAAGGAAGAGGAAGGATGAAAGAGAAATGAGAGAGAAGAAATATGAAATACGAAGAATGAGGATGAGGGAATGAGAAGGCAGTATCATGAAAGAGGGGGGAGGAAAGGTGAAACTTAAAAAAAAAAAAGAGAGAGAGTAAAAGAGAAGACTCGAAAGGAAAGGAAAAAGAGATGTAAAAGAAGAATAAAAGGAAAAATAGTAAGAAGAGATGGAGTAGAAGGCAAAGGAAGAGTAAGGGAAAGGAATATTCGAAGGAGAAGGAGCAGGAGGGGAAAATGAATAAGAGAAGGCAGAGGACAGAGAAGATGGAGAGGACGAGGAAGAGTAGAAAGAAGTCGGAGGAAGGAAGAATAAAGAGAAAAGGAGGGAGAGGAAAACGAGAGGGAAGGAAGGGAGGTGGAAGAGAAATTCTCTCTCTCTCTCTCTCTCTCTCTCTCTCTCACACACACACACACACACACACACACACACACACACACACACACACACACACACACACAAATATGGAAGAAGAGAAAGTAGTGTAACATTGATCAGGAATGTTACCAAATTAATGATGGACGTGTGAAACATTATATAAACAAGAAGATAAATGAGTAACAAAAGAAAATCGCCAATATACTAAATGATACCAGAATTTTTTTTAACTCCTTCATTAGGAGATGTTTGTTCTATGCTGCTGAAGACTGTCCGGAGGCAACAGAAATTAAGTAAAAAAGAGTCCACCTATCTGTCTACCAAATTACGTCAGATGCCATAACTCCGCAAAGGGTGGCCACAAACAAATCGCCTACATATCGCCCTGGCCTCTGTCATTTGGTTACCTTCCCTCCAACTCACACACCCCTTTCCCTCATATATCGATGCACTCCATCCCTCCAGCCTTGATCTCTCACTCTCTTTCTCCCTCTCAACCCTCACTCGCACACTCTTCTAGTCAGTCTCTCATTCACCATCCTTTTCACATGACATATCATATCTAAATAACAGAAAATATAAAAAAATAATATATATAAACTAGAATAATGCAGCAGAGCCAGTAAGGTTAAACTTTCGGAGCTAAAGGAGTCAAGTAGGAAGAGACAAATGAAAAAAAATAAGTAACTGAAGAAAATATGACGATAAAAGAAAAGAATAAATAAGTGTGCAATAACAAGAAAAATGTAAATGAAAGAAGTAAGACAATAACGACAAAGAGTAAGTGGGAAATTATTGA
The DNA here is from genome assembly GCF_032717465.1 of Coenobita brevimanus. Taxonomy (NCBI): domain Eukaryota; kingdom Metazoa; phylum Arthropoda; class Malacostraca; order Decapoda; family Coenobitidae; genus Coenobita; species Coenobita brevimanus. Next base: position 17,555,969 of record NC_137002.1, read on the forward strand.
TGAAAAGTTGTAAAGAACAGAAAGAAAAAGAGGAACGTGAAATAACTGGAACAAAAACTTTGACACAAGAAGGAAAGAATGAGGAAGGGAATACAAAAGCAAGGGAAGAGAGAGGTAGGATAACAAGGCAGGAGAGAGAGAGAGAGAGAGAGAGAGAGAGAGGCAGAAAAATGTAAGACAATAAGGAATAAGAGAGACCAACAAGCTGGAAAGGAGTAAGACAAATGAACTAAAAGAACTTTGAAGAAGGAAACGAAAAAAGTGAAAAAAAGAAAGACAAATCTGAGAGAAAAAGAACGAAAAACAGGGAGAGGAAGAGAGACAGGGAGAAAGGGAAAGAAAAAGCGAAAGACAAATAGAGAAGTGTGGCAAGCGTTGAAAAGTGAGAGATAGTGGCACAAAGTGGGTGACTGAGAGAGAGCAAAAGTGTGTGTGTGTGTGTTACGTAGATACCTTACCGTTCTCTATGGGTGATCCGGCCTAATAGGACGACAGAATTTTTTTTAATAGTAAAGAGAGAGAGAGAGAGAGAGAGAGAGAGAGAGTAGTTAGCTGCACCAAAGGAAAGAATTCGCACAGGAGAGGTGAGGCAGGATAGATGAAGCAAGCGAGGTCAGGCAGAGGAGGTGAGGCGGAGATTGTGAGGCAGGAGAGGTGAGGAGGGGAGATGAGGCTGGGGAGATGAGGTAGGAGAGATGAGGCAGGGGATGTGAGGCAAGAGAGGTGAGGCAAAGGAGGTGAGCCAGGACATGTGAGGCAGGGAAGGTGAGGCAGGGGAGGTGAGACAGCAGAGCTGAAACAGGATAGGGGAGGCAGGGAGACGAGGCGGAAGAGGTGATCTAGGAGAGGTGAAGCAGAAGAGGTGAGGCAGGCAGGGTGAGGAGGGAAGGTGTGGCAGGAGAAGTGGGCAGGTCAGGTGAGAGAGGAGAGGTGAGGTAGAGGAAGTGAGGCAGGGGAAATGAGACAGACATGGTGAGGTATAGCAAGTGAGGCAGGAGAGGTGAGGAGGGGAGGTGAGGCAGGCAGGGTGAGGAGTAGAGCTGTGGCAGGAGAAGTGAGCAGGTGAGGTGAGGTAGGAAAAGTGAGTAAGGGAAGTGAGGCAGCGGAAATGAGACAGACAGGGTGAGGTATAGCAAGTGAGGCAGCAGAGGTGAGGCAGGGAAGGGTGAGGCACAAACTCGTTACTCATGCTTGAATGAGAGGGGCGGTAAGGCAGCCTTCCCCCATAATTTGCTGTGTGTGTGTGTGTGTGTGTGTGTGTGTGTGTGTGTGTGTGTGTGTGTGTGTGTGTGTGTGCTTGCGTTTGAATATTTCAGAACCATTGAGAGCGTATCCATCTAGGGAATAAAGTTGGATTCCCTGCTTGTATAGATTCGATACAAGATTAATTTCCTTACACGGAGCCCATCAGCACACAGATTGAGAATGAACCCCCTTATTCTCACCTTGAATCAAATCGCCTGGAGGTAAGATCGACGCCAGTACCATCATCATTATCATCATCAATATCATCGCCTCAACCACCACCACCAGCAGCAATAACAATAGTACGAGTACTATCATCACCATAAGGTTTTGTCACTGCATCATAAGCAGCACCACCACCACCTTCATCACTCTGCATTTTTCACCACTCATCCACAAGACAAAACTATAACAGTGCAATACCTACAATCACCATTTACTCTGTGAACCGAATATTTGGCTTTGCCTTGTGACACTGACCTTCGACACATTACACTCAAAACCGAATTACTTCACTCTTTCATAACCCTTAACCCCTCCACCTACCTAAGTTCAAATTAGGTCCTTACTAATAGGAGCGTTCGCGCGACTGGAGAAATGCCAGATATCAACGGTATTTTAAATTTTAGGACGGAAAAAAAAAATCACATGGGCAGTGAATGAATGGCCTTTTTCATGCATCTTATATATTGTAAAAATATGTAAATATTCTATTTCTTCTCTATAAAACAGTGCTTTGTCAATGCAGCATGAAAAAATATAGTAATATAAATAATATTTCACAGCGGTTGCAGCCTGGTTTATGCATGCATAGAAATTTATATGTATGTCTTTAACCAACAATAATAGTTGATTATAATTCATAGTAACACATTAAACTCCCTGTGAGTAAGAATAAAACTTAATTCACTTCAAGAAAGCATGTCGATATTTAGTTGCTGCCTCCTGTACAACAAGTGTTCCAAGCAAACCAAAACAGTTGTCTTTCCTCGCTCTGTGACCTGCTCCATCAGGTGGTTTGCTTCGTACGTCTGGCAGCGCCAGACGTTGATACGCCGTATCATTTTAGAGTCTAATAAATATTAAACTATGGATAGACCATATCTGCCATTTTTTGTTCAAGTCATATTATATACGAATGTCATTATTCATACGCCTTTTTTGCTTCTTACAATCTAAAAACAGTCTTATTGACAGATACTGTCCTAACCTTCTTAGGGAAGAATATATAAATATACGAATTTTTAGGCGATATTTTGGGTGAAATAGCACAAGTAAGAGTAATTTACATTTTTTTACAGATATTTGCTTAACCAATATCGTAAATATCGATCAGAAAAAGAACACTGAAGTTCAACTAAGACCCCCTTAGCCCATCAAAACGAAAACGAGACATGGTTTCTGGCGGTGTCTGGCAGATTTTCCTCTTCGCGCGAACGCTTCTATTGAGTTGACTTTGTCCTGTAACCTAAACCTTTGACTTTTCCCTGTGACTTTGACCTCAGAATTATTTTTAAAATCGAATTTACTCATCCTTGTTTTTAACTTAAACTTTTCCACAAAGTTTAGTATTCTTCTGATAAAAGCTGTTTAAGTTAATCTTAACATGTGACCTTGACCTTTGACCTATCATTCTCAAAAACAATATCTTTACTCCTTACGGTATTGTCAGTCACTGCACCAAGTTTGGCTAAAGTCAGATCAGAACTAATTGAGATATATTAAGTCACCCGAGCGGTGGAACTTTGATTTTTCCCTGTAACCTTGAGCTCTTAATCATTGTTCTGAATACTGAATCATTTAGTTGTTTTCTTACCCTCAGCCCTTGTGCTGAGCTTGGTCAAAAATGGATTTTAAACAAAATGTTAAATCCGATTTTTGCTAAGTCAGCGTTTCACATTTCCACGACCATTGACCTATTGTTCTTAAAAAAATAAAAATTAAAATAAATAAATAAATAAAACATTGCCTTTTGCTCAACATTTCCACGAAGTTTCATTAAAACTGGAAACTTAAGAATATTTTCTTGCTAACGCAACACCCGGCTGCACACACACACACACACACACACACACACACACACGCACACAAACAGAGTCAGACAGACAGACAGACCTACCACTCTAAGCATAACACCAGCTCTCGCTTCGTTAGTGCAGGTGTAATAATAAGGTGAAAAACAAATACCCACCATTTCACAAGTCACAATGAAACAGCTAGCACGGAGTTGACTATCACACCTAATTTCGCCTCACATAACTGCATCAGACCTCCATCTCCAATGATATTCCCAAACGACGTAACTTACATCGTCGTAACTTACAGCTTCGCATCTTAGTGTGACGTAACTTAAAGCGTTGTAACTAGCAGTGCCGTAATTTACAGCGTCATAACTAACAGCGTCTTAACTTAGAGACGTAACTTACAGTGACGTAGCTAAAAGCGTCGTAACTTACAGTGAGGTACACTTACAGCGACGTAAGTTACAGCGTCGTAACGTATAGCATCGTAACTTACAGCGATGTAACTGACAGCGTCGTAAATTACAGCCAAGTAACTTACAGCGTCATAACTTAAAGTGTCGTAACTCACAGGAACGTAACTTACAGCATCGTTACTTACAGCGTCGTAACTTACAGTGTCGTAACTTAAAGCATCATAACTCACAGCGTCGTAACTCACAGCAACGTAACTTACAGTGACGTAACATACAGCGTCGTAACTTTCATAACGACGAGGCAGGAACTATGTTTATCTAGTTTTGGATCCTGTTAATGTTGACGATGGTAATGGTGGTGATATTCATGATAATGTTGGTGGTGATGCTTGATGATGGTAGTGGTGGTGGTGGTGAGGAGAAGGAGGAGGGACAGAAAGTTGAATTGTTTATAGAAGTACGTATCTGTCTTCGCATCCTGATGATGATGATGATGATGATGATGAGGGAGAGAAAGTAGAAGTATTTTTGTATGTATCCAGTTTCGTATTCTGATGATGGTCATAGTTATAATAATGATGATGATGGACAAAAACTGGAATTTTGTTTATACTTCCTGGTGATGGTGATGATGATGTATGTATACATATCGCTGCCACATTTCTGCGCCTCATTTTCCTTACCAGACCTTTGGCCATAGAAAAGGAAGGAAACTTAAGACAATTTGGTTGCCAATTAATCTCATTGAAGGTAAGGTGTAATAGAGTGATGGGGAATATTCTATCTATCTATCTATTGCCAGACGCCTTAATCCCGTTTGGGGTGGCCACAAACAAGTCGTCTCCAAGTCGCCCTGTCCCCCGCCATTTCACTGCCCTGCTCCCAACTCACACACCCCTCTCTCATATACCTCTCCACCCCATCCCTCCATCTCATCCTCGGCCTCCCCCTCCCTCTTCCCCCCTCCACCTCACTCACATACACTCTCTTCGTCAGTCTTTCACCCTCCATCCTCTCCACATGGCCAAACCACCTCAGTGTGTTCCTCATAACGCTTCCTATCACATCCACATCCACACCACAACGCTCCTTTATATCCTCATTCGTCAGCCTGTCTCTCCACGTGACTCCATAGGCTCCTCTTAAATAACTCATTTCCACTGCTCTCACTCTTGACTTGTGTCCTTCCAACAATGTCCAAGCTTCGCTTCCGTATGATAGAGTTGGTATCACAATACTGTCATGTAGCAACTTTTTCACTTCCATGCTAACTTCCCTGTTTCTTATCACTGCTTTCAAAGAACCAGCAACCTTTCTTCCCTGCTGTACCCTTTCATGCACTTCACCCTCCAAACCTCCATCCTTACTCATCACACTACCCAAGTACTTAAACGTACTCACATTTTCCAATTCCTCCCCATCCAACCTCACTGTACATTCACTAACTTCACCTCTCTCAAAGACCATCACTTTACTCTTCCCTACATTCACCTTTAGATTCCGTTTCTTACACACTCTCTCAAACTCATCCACCAAGCCTTGCAGCTCCCCTTCGTCTTCACTCAACAACACAGTATCATCTGCAAACAACAGTACAGGGAGTTTCCAAACACTATCCTCTGTCACCAGGGCCAC
>NC_137002.1:17563785-17745983 GCF_032717465.1 Coenobita brevimanus
TCAACAACACCCTGGTCCAGCCTTCCACTACCAACTTAAAATATTTCACAAACTTTTAATCCCGGGACTGAGGCCAAGAATCTGACTGGGGCTACGACTTAACTGATGCCTAAACCTACACCCACGACAGATGAGTAGTATCGTAAGCAGTTAAGTAGTATCATACGTAGTTAAGTAGTATCGTAAGTAGATAAGCAGTCTCGTTAGCAGTTAAGTAGTATCATAAGTAGTTAAGTAGTATCGTACGCAGTTAAGTAATATCGTAAGCAGTTCAGTAGTACCGTAAGCAATTTAGTAGTGTCATAAGCATATAAGTAGTATCGTAAAAAGTTAGGTAGTCTCGTAAGCAGTTAAGTAGTATCGTGAGCAGTTCAGTAGTATCGTGAGCAGTTCAGCAGTATTTTAAACAGTTTAGTAGTATTGTAACTAGTTCAGTTGTATTGTGAGCAGTTAAGTAAACAGTTCAGTAGTATCGGAGCAGTTAACTAGTATCGTAAGCAGTTTAGTAGTATCGTGAGCAGTTTAGTAGTATCGTGAGCAGTTAAGTAGTATCGTAAGCAGTTTAGTAGTATCGTACGCAGTTAAGTAGTATCGTTAGCAGTTAACTAGTATCGTAAGCAGTTTAGTAGTATCGTAAGCAGTTTTGTAGTATCGTAAGTAGTTTTGTAGTATCGTGAGCAGTTCAGTAGTATCGTAAGCAGTTTAGTAGTATTGTAAGCAATTCAGTTGTATTGTAAGCAGTTAAGTAGTATCATAAGCAGTTCAGTAGTATCGTAAACAGTTAAGCAGTATCGTAAGCAGTTTAGTAGTATCGTGAGAAGTTCAGCAGTACCGTAAGCAGTTCAGTAGCCTCGTAAGCAGTTTAGTAGTATCGTAATTAGCCAAGTAGTATCGTATCATAAGAAGTGAAGAAGTATCGGAAGCAGTTGACTACGATAAGGTCACCTGTGACTTCTTGCTTGCAGCCAGTGATTAAAATTTGACTTCGTTGTCGCCGTCGTCGTCGTCGTCGTCGTGGTAGTAGTAGAAGTAGTTGTAGTAGTATTAGTAGTAGTGTTAATTGGTCTTTTTTGTTGTTTTTGTTATTGTCTTAATAGTATGTTATTATTATTATTATTATTATTATTATGATTATGATTATGATTATAATTAGTTATTATTATTATTATTATTATATTATGTTATGATTATGATTATTATTAGTTATTATTATGATTATAATTAGTTATTATTATTATTATTATTATTATTATTATTATTGTTATTGTTATTGTTATTGTTGCTGTTGTTGTTGTTGAGATTATTAGTGCTGGTGGTGGTGGTGGTGTTTTTGTTATTATTATTATTATTATTATTATTATTATTATGTTTGTTATTATTATTATTATTATTATTATTATTATTATTATCATTATTATTATTATTAATGTCGCTGGATATTTCACTAACACCTTCACAGCAATGTGCATCACAATATATTTATTCGTGCCGTTTCCATACTGTTCTAATTAGCATAGGAGAGACGGTGTGTGTGTGTGTGTGTGTGTGTGTGTGTGTGTGTGTGTGTGTGTGTGTGTGTGTGTGTGTGTGTGTGTGTGGTGTTCTTACCTAATTGTTCTTACCTAATTGTATCTTTACAGGAATGAGTCAAGCTCGTACTGTCCCGTGTCTTAAACCATATTTATCGTACATATCCTTAAATTTGTGAATTGTTTTGGCACACACTATTTCATTCGGTAGTGCATTCCATTGATCAATTGCTTTGTTTGGGAAACTGAATTTCCTTACCACCTCTTTTTTTATGCAGTTTTTTGCGGTGTCCTCTTGCTGATGCTTCCCCACACGTTAAGTAATCATTTATGTCTATTTTCTCCTTCCCTGATATGCATTTATATAGCATAATCATGTCACCTCTTTTCCTTCTCTCCTGTAGTGTTGGTAGATTCAGTTTATTTAGTCTTTCTTCGTAGCTTAGATCCCTTAAGCTTGGTACCCATCTTGTAGCGGCCCTTTGGACTTTTTCAATCATGTCTATGTGTTTTTTGAGATGAGGACTCCAGACTACTGATGCATACTCCAGGGTTGGTCTGATGAATGATGTTATTATCTTTCTCAGCATGTCTTCATTTATGTATGTAAACGCTATTCTCATATTGGCAAGCAGTATATACATGTTCCTTACCTTCTCACTGATGTGGTCAGCCGGAGATAGGCTGTTACTGACAATCACACCTAGGTCCTTCTTTCTTTCTGATGTGTGTAGGGTTTTATTTCCTAATGTATAATCCCAATCAGGTCGTTTTCCACTTTTACCAAACTTGATTACATGACACTTGACCACATTGAATTCCATTTGCCATGTACTACTCCATTCATGATGTTTATTTAAAACTTCTTGTAGCTCTTTACAAGACTCTGTGTTAGTAATTCTCCTTTGTATTTTTGCATCATCTGCAAACATATTTAGATAGCTTTCATTTCCAGTGTTACTGCCTATATCATTTATATACACTAAAAACATGATTGGTTCCAGCACTGAGCCCTATGGTACTCCACTAGTCACTTCTTTCCATGATGAGTAATTTCCCCTTAGTACTGTTCTCATTTTTCTTTTCAGAAGAAAATCTTGCATCCAACAATAGTTTGCCTCGAATTCCTCCTTGATGGTACAGTTTCCATAAAAGTCTTTGGTGTGGTACTTTGTCAAATGCTTTCTTGAAATCTAAATAGATACTGTCCACCCATCCTTCTCTTTCCTGTAATGTGTCTGTTACTCTGTCATAGTAGCTCAACAGATTAGTAACACATGATTTTCCTTTTCTGAAACCAAACTGTCTTTCTGTTATCATATTGTGCTCTTCTAGGTGATTTACCCAAGTTTTTCTTATAAGCTTTTCTAATACTTTGCTTACATCACTGGTTAGTGATACTGGTCGGTAGTTGAGTGGATTTTGTCTATTCCCTTTCTTGAATAAGGGAACAATGTTTGTTTTCTTCCAAATATCAGGTAGTTTACCTTGACTCAAGGATTTCTTGAAAATTAAAAATAATGGTTTACTTAACTCCTTTGCACACTGAAGTAGCACCCAACATGAAATTCCATCAGGACCATTTGCTTTTCCTCTGTCTAATTTACTTCCTCCTCCTGTATTTCTTTTTCGGATGTTTGTATATCTGGTAGTATGTGTGGGCATGCGTGTTCCACATAATCCCTCTCAATTTATTTTTCCTCTGTAAAAACTGATTGGAAATTCTTGTTTAGTGCTTCACAAATATCCTTCTCTTGTGTATAGGTGATTCCCTCGTCCGTAATGGATTGTATTTTATCTTTTACTGTAGTTTTGCTTCTGATGTAGCTGTAAAATAGCTTTGGTTGATCACTACATTTATTTTTGATATCCTCCTCAAACTGTTTTTGGGCTTCCCTCCTTATTCTTGTATAATCGTTTCTTGCCTGTTTGTTATTATTATATGCCCTTTCACTATTGTGTCTTCTGTATCTATTCCACAACAAATCTCTTTTTTCTTTTGATATTTTACATTCTGTATTGAACCATTTCTTTATTTTCTTCTCTGCTTCTTTGTGCTGTGGGATGTACTTCTGGACTCCTATTTCATAAAGTTCACAGATTCTTAATATATAGCATTTAAATCTTGTCCTCTAAGCTCCTTTTCCAAGCAATTTCTAAGAAGTACTTCTTTAGGTTGGGGGAGTGGACTTTCTGACCACTACTTGGTGGTGGCCAGAATTCGAATTCAAGGAAGATGGAGGAATAGAAGAAGGGAAAGACGAGAGGAAGGAGTAGTTGCAAGGAGAGTGGAGAGGTTACAAGAGGATGAGAAAAAGGCAGAGTATAAGAGAGAAGTGGAGGAACGATTGGGCAAATATGAATTGGAGCAGATGGGGGACGTGGAAGGTGTGTGTAGGATATTTACAGAAGAAATATGTGCAACATGTGATGTGGTGTGTGGAACGAAGAAAAGACGGAGGGAGGTGCAAGGAACAGCGTGGTGGACTGAAGAAGTGAGACAGGCTGTGGCACAAAAGAAGAAAGCATACAATGAATGGATGAGAAATAGGGGCGTGGAAGAAGTTGAGAGGCGGAAGAGAAAGTTATATGCAGAAAGAAAGAGAGAGGTGAAAAGATTAGTAAGAGAGAGTAAGAAGAGAGTGGATGAGGAATTTGGAAGGAATTTGAGTGTAAAGTGGAGGGACTGTAAGAAAATGTTCTGGAAAGAGGTGAAAAGAGTAAGACAGGGTGGAAGTGAAGTTAGCAGGGGAGTGAAAGATAAAAATGGTAGATTACTAGTGGAGAAGGGAGAAAAAGTGAGCAGATGGAGAGAACACTTTAAGGAATTATTAAACATAGAGAATGGAAGTAATGCGAGTATAAGTGGCTGGGGAATGGCTGGGAGAAGGAGGGAGGTGAGAAGACAGGAAGAAATCAGTAGGATAGAAGTTGTGGAAGCAATGAAGAAAGTTAAATCGGGGAAAGCCCCAGGAATTGATGGAGTGTGTGGTGAAATGTTGAAGCATGGGGGAGAGATAGTAGTAGAATGGATGTGGAAGATGTGCAGATTGGCTTGGGAGGAAGGTAGAGTCCCGGAGGATTGGAAGTCAGGTATAATTATTCCCTTGTACAAAGGAAAAGAGGAAAAAGAAGTGTGTGGTAATCATAGGGGCATTTGTCTTCTTAGTATAATAGGAAAAGTGTATGGTAGGATACTTATTGACAAAGTTAGAGAAAGAACAGAGAAATTAGATGGAGAAGAACAGGGAGGCTTTAGGAAGGGAAGAGGTTGTGTAGATCAGATATTCATTCTTAGATCTTTAGTTGAAAAGTTTCTAGAGAAGGGAAAGAAGTTGTATGCGGCTTTCATGGATTTGGAGAAAGCATATGACAGGGTGGATAGACAAGGATTGTGGAAAGTGTTAAGAATATATGGAGTAGATGGGAAGTTGTTGAATGCTGTGAAGAGTATGTACGATGGTGCGAAGGCTGCAGTGCGTGTGGATGGTGAACTAAGTGAATTTTTCTCTTTGAAAGTTGGGTTGAAACAGGGATGTGTCCTGTCTCCATGGTTGTTCAATCTGTACATGGATGGGGTAATAAAAGAGGTACAAGGTAGGGTAGTGGATGTTGGAGTGGCCTTGGTGAGAGAGGATAGTGTTTGGAAACTCCCTGTACTGTTGTTTGCAGATGATACTGTGTTGTTGAGTGAAGACGAAGGGGAGCTGCAAGGCTTGGTGGATGAGTTTGGGAGAGTGTGTAAGAAACGGAATCTAAAGGTGAATGTAGGGAAGAGTAAAGTGATGGTCTTTGAGAGAGGTGAAGTCAGTGAATGTACAGCGAGGTTGGATGGGGAGGAATTGGAAAATGTGAGTATGTTTAAGTACTTGGGTAGTGTGATGAGTAAGGATGGAGGTTTGGAGGGTGAAGTGCTTGAAAAGGAACAGCAGGGAAGAAAGGTTGCTGGTTCTTTGAAAGCAGTGATAAGAAACAGGGAAGTGAGCATGGAAGTGAGAAAGTTACTACATGACAGTATTGTGATACCAACTCTAACGTACGGAAGTGAAGCTTGGACGTTGCTGGAGGGACACAAGTCAAGAGTGAGAGCAGTGGAAATGAGTTATTTAAGAGGAGCCTGTGGAGTCACATGGAGAGGCAGGCTGACGAATGAATATAAAGGAGCGTTGTGGTGTGGATGTGGATGTGATAGGAAGCGTTATGAGGAACACACTGAGATGGTTTGGCCATGTGGAGAAGATGGAGGGTGAAAGACTGACGAAGAGAGTGTATGTGAGTGAGGTGGAGGGGGGAAGAGGAAGAGGGAGGCCGAGGATGAGATGGAGGGATGGGGTGGAGAGGTATATGAGAAAGGGGTGTGTGAGTTGGGAGCAGGGCAGTGAAATGGCGGGGGACAGGGCGACTTGGAGGCGATTTGTTTGTGGCCACCCCAAACGGGATTGAGGCGTCTGGCAATAGATAGATAGATAGACTTCTTTAGGTCATGATACTTTCCCTTTTTATAGTTTAGGCTCTTTTTGTAACTTTCATTGCTCTTATCTATGTCATATGCAATCATGAAATCGCAATTTAGTACTGCATGGTCGCTTTTGCCGAATGGAGGGTGATATATTAAATTGTCAACATCGTTTTCTTGCCTAGTAAATATGAGATCTAGCATTGAGGGCACAGCGAGTCCTCTTTTTCTGGTGCTTTCCCTTACATGTTGCGTTAGGAAAAACTCTTGCACAAGATCCAGGAGCTTTTGGTCCCAACAGCTTTCTTGGCTTTTTATATCTAGAGTATTCCAATTTATATTTGTATTAAAATCTCCAGTTTGTATAGTGTGTGTGTGTGTGTGTGTGTGTGTGTGTGTGTAATTCACCGGGTCGGTCAGGATCACTTGATGGTCATGATGGTCAGCTTGTACCCTCCCGGAAGGGAGCTGAGAGCTCATATAGTCCGATCTAAGGGCAAGGCTGTGACCTTCACACACGCACACACCCGTCCCCTTGCTCAAGGGGGACAGTGACCACCCACTTCGTCAGTGAAACTTTTTGCAACCTGAGCGAGGCGCGAACTCCCGTCCACCAGTTGGCAAGCGAGAACGTTACCACTGCACCAGCGAGCGGTGTGTGTGTGTGTCAGGGTGTATACACCAGTTCATTGCAGTATTTACCTCCAAACATGCGTACAGTGTTCATGAGTAAAATAGATAAAGTTAGAAAGACAGATGGACAGATAGATAGGAGAAATTACATGAAGCTTCCTTAACAGCCTTAGTTTTAAGATGCTCTCTCCCACTGTTAATGTAGAAGTCTACTGTCAACAACAGTAAAATATAATAAGAGTAATAATAATAATCATCATCATCATCATTATCATCATCATAGTAATGAACATAATGGAGGGATGGGATTATGCCAGCAGGATGCCCCTCGTGGTGAAAGGGTAATAAAGTCTCCATTTAGCCTTAATTTGTTTATTTTTTTTTATTTGTTTAGTGGTGGAGGTGGATGATTGGTGGGGGGACGGGAGGTATGACGCCCTGTGAAGATAGGCAAGGGGCGACACGGCGGCTTGGTCGGTATAGTACTGGCCTCACATTTGGAGGACTCTTTGTGTGGTGGGTTCGAGCACCACCGACTGCCTCTGAGTTTGTGAGGTGAACATTCACAAGCTAACGCCTTGTCCTCAGCAGTTATGGCCCACAGTCTCGTAGGTTAAGAAGGCTCACTAACATCTCTTCCTTATTTTTTTTTTTTGGGGGGAGGGGTGTGGCTGGTTAACATTCCATTGAACATTACTAATACAGGGTATGGCACCATTGAAATGATTTTTGTAACATGAAAAGGTGTACAGAATGAAATAAACTAAATTGCGTAGAAATAGGTATTAGGGAGCTTCCATGACTGACAAGAATATGTAACGAAATCTCCACCATACTATTATTCATCTAACTTCCCTATGACTTTAAGGTCCGAATTCTGGTCAGTTAAGGTTACTCCCTAGCACCTATTCCTTGGCGATTTATTTTTGGATATGTCTGGTTAATATCTTATTGCATGTTGTCTGTGAAGATTATGACAGTATCAGAATAATGTGCAGAACACGGAGGACACTAAAGTGTAATGAGCAAAACAAGTCGCTTAGAAAAATGTGCTAACCCGTCACGTCAAGAGGTTTTCCGCACCTATGACATCCCCCAGTCCCGAGCCTTTTTGGAAAAATTTTTTTTTTGCTAAAACTTCAGCTCAGGTCGAGAAACGAAGGAAAATCACAAAGAGAGTGGTTCCCGCGGTCTATAAGTGGTCCGTACAGGTGCGGTTCCCCCCCGCAGGTATGGTGTTCTGTAATGGGCTGGATATGCGTTTACGTTTTCTACGGTAAGGAATAATGGGAGAAACAACACACAACACCTCTATATTTATTGAATTTGAACTAATAAACAATAACAGTAACAATATAATGGATTTCAGACACATATATATGAAAAATAAGCATTGTACCATCGCGCGAGCATAGCGAGTTTGGTCCGAGTCGTAACATGCTATATGCTAAGTGTCTGGTATGAGTCAACCTATCATTTTTTCTACTTGTATACTTCTGTTTCAATGACATTTTACCAATTACAACTGTTTGTAAGTGTTTCCAGATGTTTTCATTCATTATGATGACATGCAGCATAAGTATAGCGCACATCAGCTTAGTAAGCGCACTCGCTATGACTCGTATTTCAACATACCAAATTGTTTTATCACTTTCCAATTATTTTCCCCTTTACATAGAACCTTTCCTCCACCACTGTAAAGGTTTTCAATTATTTTCATTCATTACGAGGGCATTTAGCGATATGCTAGCGCATATTCACGTAGCAACCACGATCTCAAACACTCGTGTTTCATCATCTACTGTACTTTATTTATTCACTCCACTTATAATTTCCCACTTACATTACACACGTTTACACCCCTATAATGCACTGTACATACTTACTGCCATTATTTATTCAAGTGAGCGTGAGAATATCACCTGAAAATACCCTCGCAAGGAATGTTTCGACAAACATAATACTCACACACTTATATACTTATTCACTCACACACTTATTTACTAATTATTCACTTTATCACTTGCTGACTTTTATTTTGACTAATACGTGCCTTATTCATTCAACTGAGCGTCAGGAAATCGCATCTCTATACACACGCTATGAATATTTGACTTAGAATATACATCATCACATACAATAATTTGAACTTATATTATACCCGTAAGAATTTCCCATAATAATAATTATAGAATTACGGGCCGTATTCATTGCACTGAGCGACAGAATATCGCATCATAAAACCCTCGCTATGTAAGTTTCAACTTAGGGCAGATTTATATACTTACATACAATGTTTTCACTTATGTTCTACCCGTATGCACTTTATACTAATATTTGGAGATCAACATGACTGATAATTTCACTGAGCGTCTGTCTGTCGCATTTACCTCATAATTTCAGCGTCCTTTCGCATTCACACCATACCAAAATTGCATCAACGTGTGATATTTACTAAAACATGGGTGAATACAGAGACTCACGTCACACTGCACGCGCTCATAGCGGGTGTCCTTCCTCTGTGTCGTGAGTCTCACCTGGGAATTACTGCACACGTGACACCTGCGTTGGGGCCTAGGTCTGTTTGGCTGGGGAGGGATAGGAGTGGGGAAATGGCGGCCGGATATTCTCTGGGGAGTTTGGGCAATATGGGCAGTGCGGGTGCGATGTTGGGGCCTTTCAACGCATACTTTGCAAAGATTTCTCTTGTGAACTCCCTCACAAACCCTTCAAATGTTTCCTGAACTCCTGTGGTCATGGCGTGAAGGTGGTGGCAATTCAGAGCAGTGATATCTAGCAAGTGAAAGAACAGTTTTTTATACCACTTCATCGTGGTCCTGGCACACTCTACCGTCGATATCATGGAGTCTGACTGGTCCACGAGGCGCATGTTTATATTGTAATCCATAACACACGCAGGTTTCCAAACACGACGCCTGTTCTCGCTACGGTAATCTACTGAATCAGTACAGTGCATCAAGGGGCGGTGAACCGTGGACAAGAGGCTTACTTCTCTGTTGTGGTTCCACATTGTTGCAAGGATGTTGTTGGCTTTGAAGAAGACAACCTCATTCCTTGCAAGTTTCCGCCCTACCTTGGCCATGTGACGCCGGTTCACCTTTACGGTTCCACAGACTCCCGTTTCATGTGTGTGAAGATAACGAGTGAGAAGAGGGCTAGTGTACCAATTGTCGAGGTAGAGAACGTGACCACGATGAAGGTAGTCTTCTATCATCGTCTTTACCACTGCTCCCGACAGTCCAATACTTCGATCTTCTATTATGTCTGTCTGTGCACCGGTGTACAAGACTATGTCCTGCACGTATCCAGTCCTACAGTCACACATAACAAAGATCTTGAACCCAAAACGGTGCCTTTTCCTGGGTATATACTGTCTGAATGAAATATTGCCTCTCCACAACACGAGACTCTCGTCTATGACAAGGTCTCTATAGGGATAGAATGAGGAACGAAAGGTTTGCCTGAGGTGATCAAAGACCAACCGAATTCGACTCATTTTATCAGTGTTGTTTGCATTTGCAGGGTCATGAGCATCATAAAAATGGAGGCGACTTTGAATTTGTTGAAACTGATTACGGCTTATCACTTGACCAAATATATGGGTTAACATAACAGGGTCCCTAGTCCAGTGAGCAGGAATTCTGTTCTTTCTTATAATACCCATCAAAAGGACCAGGGCAAAAAATAAGAACATTTCTGGAAGGGAGACAGGGTAATCATAGATCATAGAATGCCTACTCCTTGTTCCCAATCCTTCACTCTCTAGGCGCTGGGTGCTTGCAAACAGGTTTGTTTGGTATACAATCTGATCAACAAATGCCTCACTGAAAAACAGGTGGAAAAAATCCAAACTGGTGGAATTATGGTGAATTCCTGGTGCAATGCAGCCAGATCGCCCCTGCTCAGTGAAGGGGTGAATGAGGGGAGAAAAATCACTCCCATCCTCCCAATCCCACGACACAAATCCCTCGTCCCCATCAGCCCCATCACCGCCTTCGTCTGGGTGGGGAGGAGATCCTGGTTGGGGAGGTGGGGGAGAAGGAGTGCGGAGGGCTTCCTTACTGTCACTCCTCTTCCCTCTGCCTTTACCCTTTCCCTTTCCCTTACCCTTACGGCCTTGAGGAACATTAGGGGGCTGTGGGGATGAAATAGGGGATTATTGGGGAGCAGAAGACATGCTGGGGAGTGGTTCCTCCCCACCTTCCCTCTCCATTACAACACCACGTGCTTTCTCACGCACCCTAGCTCGACCACGTGTTAGGGGATATTGGGGAGCATTAGACGTGCTGGGGAGTGGTTCCTCCCCACCTTCCCCCTCCATTACAACACCACGTGCTCTCTCACGCAACCTAGCTCGACCACATGTTAGGGGATATTGGGGAGCATAAGATGTGCTTTGGAGTGGTTCCTCCCCACCTTCCCCCTACCTCACAACCCCACGTGATAAGGAACACACCCGCACTGGCCCACGTGATCCACTACGCCGCCTCACACTATGTAGGAAGAGCAATGACTCACTCACGTCACTCTCACTTTCCCTAATCCTCCCTGGACTTTCACTTTCACTCCCCACTCCCTCCACTTGACTTCCTAGCTCCCCAAACAGAATGCTAGGCCCATACCTGCTCATACGACGTGGTGTGCGCTCTGGGCCACGATGTGTAATCACCTCCCTTCCATACCACGTGGCAGCATGTCCCACGGCTCCATCCTTGTCCTCATCCTCGTCCTCTAATTCTGGTTCCAAATCACGCTGGGGATAGGGATAGGATATACCACGTGCCTTCTTTGCCTCCTGCCCCTCTCTAGCAGCACGGTAAGTCACGTACTGCCGCTTCCTGGGAGACGGAACTTCCTCGTCACTGCTGGTGGTTTCTTCCTCCTCTGGCTGCACATAATCCTTGTCCACATCCTCGTCGTCCAGTGAGGAATCACTGTCGCCGGTAAAGGTGTCCAGGGCGACTTGAATTTCGCTGTCTGAGAGACCTCTCTTAGCCATGTCTGAGCAGAACCGTGGCTACCAGGTGAGTGGACGAGTGGTGGGCTAGCGCGGGTCGCGCGGGGTTGCCAAGTGTCCCCGCCTGGTGGCAGGTAGGGGAAGGTCATGCGAGGGTACATACCGCAAATCAAGCGCAAAATTTGAAAATTGTCGAAATTATGTAAATTGCAATTGCACGACGTACTGGTACGTCGCCGGGACTGGCAAATGCAAATCGTTGCAACGTACCCATACGTCGATGGGACGGGGCGGGTTAAGGAGCTTCCTTAACCAACGAGAACATGGACCATAGACTGAGAATATAGTGTGTCCGGTTTGGGTGAGGTGATCGTTTATTTCAAAACTTACATCCGCTGCAAAAACAATAATAGTAATATGTAATAACAAGAATAATGATCATCATCAGCATCACCATCATCCGGATCTCCTTTCCCACTTTAGGGCATGGCGAGTAATAGCAACGTCCAGATAGCCTAAGTTTGCCCAATCCAATGGGCCGCACTTCCATTCACTCATCATTCAAGCCCACGGAATCCTGGCTTTATCTGATACACCAAAAACATTTCACCACGTTCTGTAGTTTCACATATACTTATCCTAAAGCTGTCACGTTAAAATGGGGTGCCAAATCGCTGGTTATGCGCTTCTCCTCACAAAATTCACCCGCCCAGCTCGTTTTTTTCTCAGTCCCTTAGCCGCACCAACTTCCATACAGGGGTATTCCTTGCACACTCATCCACCATATCACTCCATCTTCTTCTTGGCCTACCTTGCCTCCTCCCTCCTTCAAATTCACTTAGATATACCTTTTTCACCACTCTGTTATCATCCATTCTCTCCACATGACCAAACCATCAGGGTACACTCTCTTCGATTCTGGTGTTCACAGACTTCCTCACTCCGCATCTTTCACGAATCACATTACTCAATATCCTATACACTCCCTGTACTCAACATACATTCCTCAGCAGTCCCAGCTTCACTGCTCTTACTCTTGACTTTTCATTTTCATGCCACACCATAGTCTCACATTAGTATGTTAACCCGTCACGTCCCGAGGTTTTCCGCACCTCCGACATCCCCCAGTCCTGAGGTAATTTTGAAAAAAAAATTTTTGGCTAAAACCTTCGCTTTTGGTGAGAAACATCGAAAATTCATGGAGAAATCGCTCACCTGAGGTTTTAAATACCCAATCCAGGTAGGAGTTCCTCCTTACCTGACTGGGTTTTCTAACATGCTGGCACCAAAGAAAACGAATTCTATGGGAGGGTAACTATTTTATCCACTCATAAACGGTATTTATTTATTTATTTACTTGGTACGAATGTATATGTAGTATGAGAGTATATTGGTTTTCTAGCAGTAATAAAGGCATTATAAGCATTGTTTCACTCACTAATTAATCACCATACCTGACCTTTTTTTGCCACATTACCTGGTCATTATTTCTGGCTGTTTCTTCTTCTAATGCTATGTAAACATTGTCCTCCACATTGTCATCGATTGGGGAATCACTCTGTCCCTGAATATCTTTACTAGCCAGGTCACTGGTAACATGTGAATTGCCAAGACAATGGTGTGAGGGGGGGAGGGGGGAGGTTATGCGGTGTAAGGCATTGTCCCTGCTTGGCATCTTGTAGAGGAATAGAGGAAGGTGTCCCGTGTATACATACGAAAAATCACGCGCAAAAATTGAAAATTGTGCAAATTAGGGACCTTGCAATTGCACGACGTACTGGTACATCGCCGGGGCTGGCAAATGCAAATCGTTGCAACGTACCCATACGTCAACGGGACGGGGTGGGTTAAAGATGGCACTAACACTCCTTCATGTAAGCTTCGTGCAACTGCAACACTCAAGCCTCAGTTTTTTTTTTTTTTTTTTGTCAAGGCCTTCATAGCACCAGCTACTTTCCTTCCTTGTGTCACTCTACTTTCCACTTCGTTTGCACATTTTCCTCTCTTTTCTATCACTGTGCCCAGGTACTTGAACTCCCAATTCCAGTCTCTCTCCAGTCACTGTAACATCGCACTGGGAGTACTTTCTCAAAAGCCATCATTTTACTCATTTCTAGATTTACTCTCAAAGCACTATGCTCACAGTCATCTACAAAACTCTACCCTAGGCTACCAAGCTCTTGTCCGGTATTTGAAATAACTCTGCATCACCAGCATACAACAAATTTTAGATATTCCATCCGTCATTATTCATTAAAATCGCCATCCCTCTCTCCATTAGTCGTGTTTTTACTTCTCTTATCAACCCATCGCTATACCTATTGAACAACCATGAAGACATCACACAACCTTGTTGCACGCCCACATTGATCGTGAACCAGTTACTTAGATGCCCATTTACAGTTACACATGCCTCACTACCATCATAAAAACTTGACGGCACCTTGCAGTTTACCATCCACACCGTACATTCGCAAAACCTTCCACAATCCTTCTCTGTCTACATTGTTGTATGCTTTCCAGATCCGTAAATGCTATAAACATCTTATATTCCTTCTCATAAGCCTTCTCCACATCTGTATTAATGCAAATATTTGATCCACACATCCTCTGCCACTCCTAAAGCCACCCTGTGCATCACTCATTAGGACTTCTGCTCTTTATCTCTTACTTTATAATAATTTCATCCTTACACCTTCCCTCCTACACTCAAAAGACTCGTGCCACGATATATCTTGTACTCACTTCGCTCACCTTCGTTTTTGTACAGGGATGCAGTCAGTGTCTTTTTCCACACTCTACTGCCACTGTTTCACTCATCTATGCCTTCTTACATAATTCCAACAAACACTTCATTCCGTTCTCCCCACTACACTTAATCATCTCTGTATACACCTTACCAACCCTATCTGCTTTCCTATTTTTCAGAAGCTTCACAACGTTCTTCCCCTCTGCGAGTGTCACGTTTCCTGGCACTGCATTCCTTCTCTGTAGACCCCCCAACCAAAAATAATAATAATTATCATCATCCGGACCTCCTTTCCCACCTTAGGGTAGGGTGAGGAGTAATAAATGTCCAGACAGCCCAAATTTGCCCGATCCAATGGGCCACGCTTCCATTCGCTCACCATTCAAGCCCCGGGAATCCTGTCTCTATCTGATACGCCAAAGACATTCACCAGGTTTTGTAGCTGCACACAAACGCATCCGATAGAGCCGATCCGAACGCTGTCACGTTAAATAAAGGGTGCCAAATCCCTGATCATGAGCTTCTGCTCACAATATTCATCCAGCCAGCTACTTGTCAGTCCCCCAGCCTCACCGACTTCCAAACCTCTCTTCCTCACACACTCATCCAAAATAATAATAATAATAATAATAATAATGAAAGCAAATTAACAAATAAGGAAACGTCAGTATCCTAAGATGTTAACAGATATTGTGTTATTTGCTGTGGTGGTTGAATGGCATGATGGTGGTGTTATATAGATGATCACTGAACACTCTGGATTGAACACGACACAGATGGGCTTGAACATGGGACCACGTTGCCCTTAGCCCACTGCTCTACACACTTCACCACCACCTCCCAGTAGCTTTTTTTTTCAACCCACTGCAGTATTCTCTGTCCACACTCCTCCCCACCCCCCCTCCTCATCTCTCTCTCTCTCTCTCTCTCTCTCTCTCTCCCATTCATATTATTGCCCCATCCCAAGTTCTCTCCCATGTTAATTCATTTTTTGATAATTTTTCCATTTCTCCATTCTTTCCATTCTTGTCTCCCCTCCCTTTTCCTTCTCATCTTCTTCCTTCCTTCTCTCATGTATTTCCTTCCTTCCCATACTGCTCACCACTCTCTTTTATCTCTCTTTCACCCTCCTGTCGCCTTCCGCTCTCTTTCCTTTCTCCTTCTCCTCCCCTCCTTCTTCCTCTTCCCCTTCTTTTCCCTCTCTTTTTTCCTTCTTTTCCCTCTCTTTTTTCCTCCTCCCACATATTCCCTTTCTTCTAGGTCTTCTCAGCGTAAAAGTAGTCCTCGCCTTTCCCCTCCCTCTCTCACGGCTCATTGCAGTCTTAAATCTCTCTCTCTCTCTCTCCCTCTCTCTCTCTCTCTCTCTCTCTCTCTCTCTCCTGTAAGAAAAATTCAGTAATTTTATTACTGAATTTTTATTAGACCGGACACAAGTCAAGAGTGAGAGCAGTGGAAATGAGTTATTTAAGAGGAGCCTGTGGAGTCACGTGGAGAGACAGGCTGACGAATGAGGATATAAAGGAGCGTTGTGGTGTGGATGTGGATGTGATAGGAAGCGTTATGAGGAACACACTGAGGTGGTTTGGCCATGTGGAGAAGATGGAGGGTGAAAGACTGACGAAGAGAGTGTATGTGAGTGAGGTGGAGGGGGGAAGAGGGAGGGGGAGGCCGAGGATGAGATGGAGGGATGGGGTGGAGAGGTATATGAGAGAGGGGGGTGTGAGTTGGGAGCAGGGCAGTGAAATGGCGGGGGACAGGGCGACTTGGAGGCGATTTGTTTGTGGCCACCCTAAACGGGATTGAGGCGTCTGGCAATAGATAGATAGATAGACCAGTCGAGCAGGGCAGTACTCCCAAGTGGATGGAAAGCCGATGACAGGGTGAGTGGGAGCCCCCGTTTCATCAGCACTCGGGACTAGTTCCTGACCATCCCCCTTTGCTGAACATTTTCAGTGTTTCAGTAACACAGAGATTAGGCCAGCATGTTTTCCAATACAATTTTCTCTAAAAACTGTCAACACCAAACTACATGCACACTACTCACTACACTTCTTTTACAAAATTTTAGAAAAAACGGCAACTAACAACGTAGCCTCGGAGCCCCCCCGGGGGGGGGGGAAATAAATGCCCCTACCGTCTGCCCCTCTCCTGGTGACAACGCAGCGAGATGTCTGGAACCACTGTCTGACTCACTTCTTCATTTCTGCAATATTCGCGGCCTTTCCTCTAACTTTCTGTTGAACACCACTTCTCGTTCTCCATATCTCATCTTCTCTTCTCAGCTGACACTCAGCTGTCTGAGGCAACTGACAGCAAACCCTTTTCTGTATCCTCCTACTTTCTCTATACTCATTTCAAAGCCAAAGGTGGCTGTTGTGTATATGTATGCAACGACTTATCTTGCTCTCATGTTCCTGAACTTGATTCTTCTGAACTGTCTATTCTCTGGCTTTGGTTTTCATGTCAATCTCTGACTAAATATATGTGCTGTTTATTTATCTCCTAATTCCACTGACTATGGAAATTTCTTTGACGCTCTTACTTCCACAATGGAACACATCCTATCCATTTCTCCTTTCTCTGAAATCTCCGTTCTAGGAGATTTCAGTGTTCACCACCACCTTTGGCTCTTTTCTCCTTTCATTGATCCACCTGGTGAACAAGCCTACATCTTTTCTATCCCTAATGATCTAGAGCAGCTTGTACAGCACCCTACCTGGATCCATGACCGCCTTCGAAAGAGTTCCTGTATACGTGACCTCTTCCTTACAACTAATCATTCTGCTTAAGTTGTTAATCTTCCCTCTCCATTTGGCTCCTCCAATCACAACCTTATTATCTCAACCTGTCGTACGGCCTGTGGACCCTCCAAAGAAATGTCGGCTGTGGCACTTTGGAGCTGCAGATTGAGAGACCCTCAGGCAGTATTTCTTTTATTTACCCGGGAATAATTATTGCTTCCATGGCCGAGAGCCATTGGAGAGTGCCTCACACATTATGGAGGTTATTTTCTCGGGCATGGAAGCATTCATTCCTTTCTCATATCCTTTGACTAATGCATGAAAGCCTTGGTTTAATCAAGCTTGTTCTAATGCTATCCGCAACAATGAGAGGGCCTATTGAAAGTACCAGAGCCAACCCACCCCTGAATCACTTTTTTTTCTTTTGTTTCTTCCTGGAATCATGCTAAGTCTGTTCACCTTTCTGCTAAAATAATTTCATCCGTACTAAATGCTCACAGCTCTCCAACTAGAATTCTTCCTGCTCCTTCTGGCACCTTGCCAAAAACCTTTCTAACAACTTTACCTTATCATCCTTCACTCGTTTTTTCTACTCTGATGGCTCTGTAGCTATTTTTTCTACTGACAAAGCAAATTTCTTCGCTCAGACTTTCTCCTCCAATTCCACCGTAGACGATTCCAGTGTTGTTCCTCCATCACTTCCCCCCTCTGACTTCCGTATGACTGATATGTTTTTTCCACCATCACTGGCATATGGGCCTGATGGGGACTCTCCTGTTGTCCTTAAGAACTGTTCTTCTGTGCTTACATTATGCCTAGGTAAACACTTTTGCCTCTATCAACTTCTACCTTTCCTTCATTCTGGCAGTTGGCTCTCTTTCAGCCTGTCCCAAAGAAGGGTGAGCATTCCCAACCCTCTAACTATTACCCAGTTCCTTTAATATTCTGTCTAAAAAATTTTGAAGTTTATTCTTAATAGAAAAATTTTAAAGCATCTTTCCTATCACAACCTTCTTTCTGATCGTCAGTAAGGGTTCCGTCAGCGATGGTCCTTTGGCAATCTTCTCACCTACCTTTCAGACTCCTGGTCATCCTCCTTTCAGGACTTTGGCGAAGGCTTTGCCACTGCACTTGACATCTCAAGGGCTTTCCATCGAGTCTGGCATAAATCTTTAACCCGTGGATTGTGAGCCACAGCTCAGGCTGTGCTGCCCGTGCATCACCGCTAACTACTCCACCCCTACTCAAACTTAAGCATGGTGCTACACAAAGATGGAGAAAGAGAGATTTTTTTCTTTTCATCAGATGATGTTTTGGATGTTTATCTTCAAGGTTATGATAAGCAAAAACATTTTTTTTTTAATAATTTTTCCAACACTCCCCTACGTAAATTTACGTATGGCCCTACACAAAGACGGAGAAAGAGAGAGAGAGAGAGAGAGAGAGAGAGAGAGAGAGATTTTTTTTTTTCACTAGAAAATGCCCTGGATGTTTATCCCACTGGGTGGGATAAAAAAGGCAACTGCGCAATCCATGGGTTAATTTCCATACTGCCCTCTTGCGGTTTCTGTCCTTCTTTCTGTGTCTTCATCTATAGCTTTCTTTCTGGTAGTTCTATAGCTACTCTTGTAGACAGCCATCATTCTTCCCCTAGATCTATCAATAGTGTTCCTCAGGGCTCTGTCCTATCACCCACTCTCTTCCTTTTATTCATCAGTGACCTTCTAAGCTGTACATCTAACCTTATCCACTCATGTGCTGATAATTCCACCCTTCACCTTTCCATTCGGATTCCGCAACGTCCATCGCAGCAGTTACTTAAAAAAAACAAGGGATGAGGCTATGGCACACCTAATGTCTGACTTGGCTCGTATTTCTGACTGGGGTAAAAATAATCGGGTTGTTTTTAATGCATCAAAGACTCAGTTCTTACACCTGTCAACTCGACAAAATCTTCCACAGCAGTACCCACTAATGTTTAATAATATCCAGTTCAATCCTGCATTATCCTTCAACTTGCTTGGGGCTTCATTCTCTAGGGACTTATCTTGGACAGATCATATTACATCTCTTGTAAAATCTGCTTCCAAGGTATTGGGTGTGCTGAACCGACTCCGTGCCTTCTTTACCCCTGCATAGGTGTTTGCTTAATACACAGGTTTTATTCACCCCTGTGTAGAGTACAACTCTCATATGTGGGGAGACTCCCCACATCCAGCTCTTCTCAATAGGGTGGAGTCAGAGGCTTTTCGTCTGATTAACTCTCCTCCCCTTACTAGCTCCCTTTAACCTCTGTCTCATCGCCGCACTGTTGCATCTTTATCTCTTATCTGTCGCTACTTCAATGGTCACTGCTCCTCTGAACTGTCTGCTTGCATCCCTCCACCTCTACGACGGGCACGTAGCACTCATCTAGCAACAAACTCTCATCCTTTTCCTGTCCAACTCTCTATTTCAAGAGTTAACCGTTACTCCCAGTCCTTCATGTATTTAACAAGTCATCTCTGGAACTGTCTCCCTTTGTCTGTATTTCCTGCTTCCTACGATCTCCAGTCTTTCAAACGTAGTGTGTTAATGCATCTCGAAATTAAAGGATCTTGAATTTGGCCCTTTCGTATTTTTTTTTTTTTCTTGGAAAGAATGGTTTGTGGAATCTTAGCCTTTGCTTCCTTCTTTCTTGCATTAAAAAATAGAGAACGGTAAGATCTGTGTACTTACGTAACGCACACACACACACACACACACACACACACACACACACACACACACACACACACACACACACACAATCAGCTAAACTGTAGCTTTCACCTTTCCACACTTCCCACACGTTTCTCATTTTTTCACTGTTTTTATTTTCTTTTCCTTTATCCCTCTCTGTCCCTGTCTCTCCCTTTTTGTTCCTCACCCAGGTTTTTCTTCTAAGTTCACCGCTTACTTGCTCTGAATGGTTCGTTTCCCTTTGTTCCATTTTCTTTTTTTACTTTCTTTCCCTACCACTTCTCTCTCTCTCTCTCTCTCTTGCCTTTGTTATCCTGTCTCTCTCTCTTCCTTCTCTTTTGTTTTCCATTCCTCCTATTTTCATTTTTCTTTCACACTTATCTCCAGTTTTCTTTTGTTTCACGTTCCTCCCGGATATTTTCTTCCTTTTATTTCACGTTCCTTCTTTTGTCATATTTCTTTACATCTTTCTTCAATAATTTTCCCACTTATTTTTATTCTTCATAGTCTTATTTCTTTCATTTATCTGTACATCTTTCTTCACTTATATCTTTTAGTTAGTTTCTTTATCGTATTATTTCTTTCTATTATATCTTTTCTGTAATAATTTTTCAGTGACTGATTGCATTGCGCAGTTGACCCTTGTGCGGTGTGGTGCGATGAGGATCTGTCCGTTCTCCCCTTTGGGGCTAAGATGTGAATGAATGTGTTTTAATGGATGAGTAAATGGAGAGTGTGTCGTCCTGTCTCGGCTACCTCCCTTTCCTTGGGGGAAGCAGCCTAGGTATATACAGTAGATAGATAGATAGTAATAATTTTTCCACTTACTCTTTCTTTATTGTCTTACTTCTTTTATTTATATATTTCTTCAGTTATTTTCCCACTTGGTCTCTTTATAGTTCTATTTTTTTCAGTTTTTATTTATTGTTATCATTTTTGTCTCTTCCTACTTAAGGAAAACGATGGAGATTTTGAATATTTCATTAATAAAGGCCACACTGAGATAAAATTAATTTAAAAAATAAAAGTTAAATAATGTCAAATAGAATCATCTGGCAGAGGACAAGATTAGGTAAAATCTCGGCACTGAAGGTGTTAATTCTTACTCTGACGATATTCATATTTACGTAATGTGTAGAGGATGGAGAATGAGAGACTCACTTGAAGAGTGTGTGTGAGTGAGGTGCAGGGGGTAGAGGGAGAGTGAGAGACCAAGGATGCAGGGATGGAGAGGATAGATATATGAGAGAGAAGTGTGTGAGTTGGAAAGAGGGTAGCCAAATGACTGAGGACTGAGGGACATGGAGGCAATTTATTTGTGGCCACCCCTTAAGGGATTACTGGGGTCTGGCTTCCTTCCTTGGTATTCTCCTTGGTATTCTAGGCTTTCACGCCAAGTTCCTCGCCTCACACTGCCCCACCTCACACTGCTTCATCTAACACTATCCCACCTCACACTTTCACTTAACACTATCCCACCTCACACTGCTTCACCTAACACTATCCCATATCACACTGCCTCACTTAACACTATCCCACCTCACACTGCTTCATCTAACACTATCCCACCTCACACTGCTTCATCTAACACTATTCCACCTCACACTGCTTCACCTAACACTACCGCACTTCACACTTTCATCTAACACTATCCCATCTCACACTGCCTCACTTTTCACTATCCCACCTCACACTGCATCACCTAACACTATCCCACCTCACACTTCCTCCACCTCACACTGCCTCACTTATCCCATCTCACACTGCGTCACCTAACACTATCCCACCTCACACTGCCTCAGTTAACACTATCCCACCTCACACTTCCTCACCTAATAGTATCCCACCTCACACTGCCTTATCTGACACTCTCTCACCTCACACTGCCTCACTTCACACTGTTCCACCAAACATTGCCTCATCCTGTACGGCACACCTCACACTGCCCCACTACACACACTGCCCCACCACACACGCTGCCCCACCACACACGCTGCCCCATCACACACGGTGCCCTAACCAACACTGCCCCACCACACACTGCCACACCTCACAGTGCCACATCTCACAATGCCACCCCTAACACTATCCCACCTCACACTGCCCCATCACACACTGTCACATTTCACAGTGCCGCCCCTAACTTTATCCCACTTCACACTGCCACACCTCACACTTCCCTATCACACACTGCCCCACCACACACTGCCTCAGTCCCATCTCACACTGCTTACCTTACACTACCCCAAATCACAAAGTCACACCTCACACTGCCACACTTCACACTGCCACACCTCACGCTGCTCAACTTCACATCGCCAAACCTCACACTGCTCGTTTTCGCATACTGTCATCCCACACTGCCACATATCACACTGCCTCACCTCACTCCTGCACTCTTTACAGCTCCACACCTCACCTCAGTTCGCTCTGTTTACACTTGACTACAGTAGTATTGTTCTTTTTAACTCTCTCTCTCTCTCTCTCTCTCTCAGGGCAGGAGATGAAAGGCTTTTGTTTCCCTGCTCGATATTTTCTTGGGAAATTTCTTGTTAATCTCCTTCCGTTATTACTTGGGTTCGCCAAGACTCGGAAAGCTGGCCGAGTTTTCTGGGTTTTGGTTTTCATATTACCTCTACCTGCGAACGTGGAGGAAGTTACGCATGTCTGTTTTTTGTCTGTGTACAAGGTATATGAGAAAGTTATCAGATTTCAGTGAACTGTAGTTGATAGGCAGACAGTGGGTCGTCAAAGAGATGTTTTAATTTTGGGATGAATCTCAATGCAGGAATGTATAATGAACTTTAATGGTGTGGGCCAGAGTATGGGTGTCTGGGGATGTGAGGCAGGACAAACAAACCGTAGGTTTAACTATGTTAGATTGTAAAAGGAGTCGCCTGGTTAAATTTTGAGCTGGGTTCTGGTTTGGATGCCGATATTAATAATAAATTTTTTTGGCATTGACTTAAACTGTCCAGGATTTTTACATTTATCATCATCATCAGCAGAAGCAGCATTGTTATTGTTATTATTATTATTATAATTATTATTATCGTTTGCCTTCAGCAACGCGGAGATATAGTTTATGTGTGTGTGTGTGTGTGTGTGTGTGTGTGTGTGTGTGTGTGTGTGTGTGTGTGTGTGTGTGTGTGCTCGCACGCGAGCAAATATAAAGCCGCATTTCCTTTTGTTCCATATCATATACTTTCTTTCAATTTACTTTTACAACTACAATATTTTAACCATCTTCCTATCCATAGATCTATATTCATTTCCTCCAAATTGTCTATGTCTGTCTACACCTATCTATATTTATCTATATATCAACCTACTCACCTAACTATCTATATATCTATTTATCTGTATGTATACCTTTCTCTATTCCCCATCAATACTCATGTTTTTCCCCTTCAATGTTTATCCAAATTTATTTTACAAGGTTCCATTTTTTTCTCTTTGCCACTCACTACAGTATGTTATTTCATGGGTTTATAGACCTCTCAGGCAGTGTCCCCGTCTGTTTGTCTGCCTGCCTGTCTCTTTCTCTCCGTATCTACCTACAGTATCTATCTCATTCGTATCTGTCTGCCTGCCACTATGTCTCATTTCTTTGCTTCTCTGTGTCTGTTTTTTCCTGCAATAGCATCATATATATTCTCTTTCTTCTTATACTGTATATATGTATGTTTGTTTTGAATTCTGGTTAGTTTACAATATCAGTCTACGTTTACATGTCTGTCAGTCCATCTGTCTAACTCATTTATGTGCAAGTCTGTCTTTTGATAATTCCGTAAAAATATACGCCAAAACAAATACTTTCGATTTTACTCTCTCTCTCTCTCTCTCTCTCTGTCAGTTCACAAGAGGTCCACAGCAACACCGTACCGAATCGTTGGTGGGCTGATAACCATAGTAATCCCTTTTCAGTACTGGCGAAGTACGAATAAGGAAAGGTAGTCGGTAACGAGCAGATTGCACTGTACTGTAGGCTCCACAGTACCTTTTTCTCCAAGCGACGTTTTATCCCTCATACATCTTGATATTATTTTTGTCCTTTTTTAATTAAGAATGTATGGAGTAGATGGGAAGTTGTTGAAGGCCGTGAAGAGTATGTATGACGGTGCTAAGGCTGCTGTGAAGAGTATGTATGAGGGTGCTAAGGCATGATACTGTCACTCCACTGTGTAAATGAATATCTACATTATCACGACAATGCAATGTTCTATGTTTAGTTTTTACTGCCATGTATTTATTCCATACAATGTGTTATGGTTCTACAATATTATTTTTTCAGTATCATATTGTGAAGACTTATTCAGCAGTATGCCAGTGGGCACCGGAAGCATTACATACACACAGACATACAGGATTCTAGCACCCTGTATGTCTGTGTGTATGTAGTGCTTCCGGAGCCCACTGGCATACTGTTGATTAAGTCTAGCTGAACTCATTTCCTTTGGTCGATTCTCACTGACACACCTCCTACACCCAGGCTGGTGCTTCCATCTATCTATCTATCTATGAGTTGTATTATTATAATATGGAGTCCTGACACCATGTATTAATATTCGTTACTACATTATGGCGTCTCATCACCCAGCCTCGGAGTCCCCAGGGGGGGGGGGGCCACCATAAATGCCCCCACCTTTTGCCCACTCCCGGTGACGACTCGAGGTGCCTGGAACCACTGCCTGACTCTCTTCTTCTTCATTTCGGCAACATTCGCGGCCTTTCCTCTAACTTTCGCTCTGTTGAGCACCACCTCTCCTCCTCTAAACCTCACCTTCTTTTTCTAACTGAGACTCAGCTGTCTGAGGCAACTGACAGCAAACCCTTTTCTGTATCCTCCTACTTTCTCTATACTCATTTCAAAGCCAAAGGTAGCTCCTGTGTATATATACGCAACGACTTATCTTGCTCTAGTGTTCCTGAACTCGATTCTTCTTCATTCTCTACACTTTGGCTTTGGCTTTCCTGTCATTCTCTAAATATATGTGTGCTGTTTACTTATCCCCTAATTCTACTGACTATCAAAAATTCTTCAACTATCTTACTTCAACGATGGAACACATTCTATCCATTTCTCCTTTCTCTGAAATCTCCATTCTAGGAGATTTCAATGTTCACCACCACCTTTGGCTCTCCTTTCCTTTCACTAATCCACCTGGTGAACAAGCCTACATCTGTTCTATCCTTAACCCCAAATGCGCGGCCATGGACAGCCGGACCCCCCCGGGTGGCGGCGTTCGATCGCGGTCTGAGTACCTGTAGGAAAATATTAGCCAAAAATCAGAGATTAACCCTAGAACATTATACTTGGTATGGCAGATAGTACTTACATTCAGCTTTCTCCAGAGACAGTTGTTGAGCCTTCGTGGACTACCCAAGGACTTGTGGAGACTTGCAAAGTTGGGTAACAAAATCTTCACTTTCACACCTCCAGCAACCCGGTTTCCCCTCTACCACAGCCTCATTCTGTCACAGTAAACTTTATACTACAATGTACAGGTAGTTTGGAATCCGTATTTGTACAATAAGCACTGAAAATAAAACTAAAATCAACGAAGCGTATGGCCAACATGCAGCGCGGAGGCGGTCTTCCCATCACTCAACAAACATTTCCATTTTCACAGCTAAAAACACGTATACTACATTATTTTCAATCATATTACTTCCCAAAAGATCACCGCAGCGCTCTTTTTATTCTGCCTTATGCCAGTCACTTTATTCTCGTTCCTGTTGGCTGCTCGCACTGACTCGGAAGAGCTAGAACTCGCCATAATGTCACTTTGAAAGCCTGAGGTAACCTGACGCTAAACAGAGTCAAACCGTGCAAAAAAAAGCTAGTGTTACAACTGGGGAAACAAGCGTTTCCTATTAGCATAAACTGCTTGTGAGAGGAGAGCACAGATTTACAGTTCTGAGCAGTCAGAGCGCTGCCATGTATCACAGCCAGGCTGGCCGGGCCGTGGTGGGGGGGGGAGGGGGAAAAAACGCGATACTTGGCAACAATGGAGGTCAGTAGTACAAAGGTAAAGTATGCTAATTGTAGCTAAAGGGTGATGGTACTGATAGACAATACCAGCCAGAACATCCTTGCCCGCGTTTATTCAAAATTAACTCAAATAGCAAACGTGACGCTCCGCCGTTATGTCCTTTTCGGCGAGCGTCGCAAACGTGACGCCCTGCGTTTAAGGGGTTAATGACCTAGAGCAGCTTGTACAGCACCCTACTCATATCCCAGACCTAGAGCACCTTGTACAGCACCCTACCCGTATCCCAGACCGCCTTGGAGAGAGCTCCACCATACTTGGCCTCTTCTTTACAACTAATCCTTCTGCTTACACTGTTAATCTTTTCTCTCCGTTGGGTTCCTCCGCTCACAACCTTATCACCTTAACCTGTCCTATCATTCCGGTACGGCCTGTGGACCCTCCAGGGAAACGTCTGTGGCATTTTGGAGCCACGGATTGGGAGGCCCTCGGGCAGTACTTCTTTGATTTTCCCTGGAATGATTATTGCTTCCATGGCCGTGAGCCATCTGAGTGTGTCTTGCGCATTATGGAGGTTATTCTCTTGGGCATGGAAGCATACATTCCTTTCTCCTATCCGTTGACTAACGCAAGAAAGCCTTGGTTTAATCACGCTTGTTCTAATGCTGTCCACAACAAGGAAAGGGCCTACAAAAGGTACCGGAGCCAACCCACCCCTGAATCACATCATCATTACGTTTTTGCCCGAAATCGTGCTAAGTCTGTTCTTCGCACTGCTAAAAATAATTTCATCTGTACTAAATGCTCTCAACTCACCAACTCAAATTCTTCCCGCTCCTTGTGGCACCTCACCAAAAACCTTTCTAACAACTTTACCTCATCATCCTTCCCTCCTCTTTTCTACTCTGATGGTTCTGTAGCTATTTCTTCTACTGATAAAGCAGATCTCTTCGCACAGACTTTCTCCTCCAATTCCACGTTAGACGATTCCGGTGCTGTTCCTCCATCACTTCCCCCCTCTGACTTCCCCATGGCTGACATTAAAATTTCTTCAGCTAATGTATTTTCTGTCATCACTGGCCTCAATACTAACAAGGCATATGGGCCTGATGGGGTCCCTCCTGTTGTTCTCAAGAACTGTGCTTCTGTGCATACACCCTGCTTAGGCAAACTCTTTCGCCTTTGTTTGTCAATGTGTACCTTTCTTCATGCTGGAAGTTTGCTCTCATTCAGCCAGTCCCAAAGAAGAGTGACCACTCCCACCCTCCAACTATCTTCTAATTGCTTTAACATCCTGTATTTCAAAAGTTTTCGAATCAATTCTCAATAGAAAAATTTTAAGGCATCTTTCCTATCACAACCTTCTTTCTAATCGTCAGTATGGGTTCCGTCAGGGACGCTCCACTGGCGAGCTTCTCACCTACCTTTCAGACTCCTGGTCATCCTCCTTTCGGGACTATGGCGAAAGCTTTGCCATTGGACTTGACATTTCAAAGGCTTTCGATCGAGTCTGGCATAAATCTTTAATTTCCAAACTGCCCTCTTATGGTTTCTATCCTACTATCTGTACCTTCATCACTAGCTTCCTTTCTGGTCGTTCTATAGCCGCTGTTGTAGACGGCCATCGTTCTTCTCCTAGATCTATCAACAGTGGTGTTCCTCAGGGCTCTGTCCTATCACCAGCTCTCTTCCTTTAATTCATCAATGACCTTCTAAGCTGTACATCTAACCCTATCCACTCATACGCTGATGACTCCACCCTTCACCTTTCCATTCGGTTCCCGCAACGCCCATCTCAGCAGTTACTTGAACAAACAAGGGATGAGGCTTTGGCACACCTAATGTCTGACTTGGCTCGTATCTCTGACTGGGGTAAAAATAATCTGGTTGTTTTTAATGCATCAAAGACTCAGTTCTTACACCTATCAACCCAACAAAATCTTCCACAGGTATACCCACTAATATTTAATGATATTCAGCTTAATCCTGCATCATCCTTGAACATGCTTGGGGTTTCATTTACTCGGGACTTATCTTGGAAAGATCATATTACATCTATTGTAAAATCTGCTTCCAAGAGATTGGGTGGCTAAGCTGACTCCGTTCTTTCTTTACCCCTGCACAATTGTTGACTCTATACAGGGGTTTTATCCGCCCCTGTGTGGAGTACAACTCTCATGTGTGGGGAGGCTCCCCACATACAGCTCTTCTCAATGCGGTGGAGTCAAAGGCTTTTCGTCTCATTAATTCTCCTCCTCTTACTGACTCCCTTCAACCTCTGTCTTTTTGCCACACTGTTGCATCTTTATCTGTTTTCTATCGCTACTTTAATGGTCACTGCCCCTCTGAACTGTCTGTATGCATTTCTCCACCTCTACGACGGGCACATAGCACCCGTCTGGCAGCAAACTCTCATCCCTTTTCTGTCCAAGTCTCTAATGCAAGAGTTAACCGTTACTCCAAGTCTTTCATTTATGGAACAGGTAAGCTCTGGAACTGTCTCCCTCTGTCTGTATTTCCTAGGTCTCCAGTCTTTCAAATGCAGTGTGTCCAGGCATCTCGAAATGATTGGATCTTGAATTTGGCTCTCTATTGTATTTTGTTTTTCTCTTGGAGGGAACTGTTATTGCGGGCTCATGGCCTTTGATCCTTCTTCCTCGCATAAAAAAAAACATGCTCTAATAGGTATGCCAGCTTGTCCTAGCTAAGCGATGCCAGGACATTAAAAAAAATAATAATAACACATTGCATAATAGATAGTAATATATATATTGTTAATTGAAATACTGACCGTGGCAACTGAGCTCCACTAGGACATGGCTGCACCCCCCCCAGGAGATGACCACAGTGCGTCTCTGAGGGTGCGCATGTTGCCAAGGAAGTATGGACCTATGTCCCCAACAACCTTGCTCCCTTATTCCCCGAAACGGACCCAGCGGGAATGTAGCAGTCCGAGTACATTACCCTCCAACCGAACCAGCCCTCGACAGGTTCAGGGTGGGGCTGAATATTCAGTCCCTAGCAGCACCCCTGTGACGGCCTGTAGCTGCACATACAACGTGACAGCCTGTAGCCACACGAACCAAGTGACGGCCTGTAGCTGCTCAATTGCTGCCAACCTCCCCTCTCCTGTAGAAACTGGTGACTGCCTCCAGCTTCACTTTGGGAGAGAAGGTAACATCCCCTCCCCTTCCGCAGCTGCCTCCGGGAGTAGGACACTGGTGATGGCCTCCAGCTGCACCAGCACACAGGTGACAGGCTCCGCCCGCACCTCGACTGCACGTCACTCCCTGTGCAGGACACCAATGATGACCTCTAGCCACACTGGTGGTCAGGTGATGGCCTCCAGTCACACCTTGGCCACGGTCCTGTCAGGAAGTCGGGCCCCAGTGACTGCCTCCAGCCACACCAACGGGGAAAGGACAGCCTCTAGCCGCCCTCCCCCTGTTGCCTAAGGGACCTCAGCATCGGCCTCTAGCCATGCCAGGGAGAGACATGACAACCAAAGTCTCTCACCCCCTGAGACTTCCCCTGCGGAGGATGACCCTTCCTTGGCTCACCCCTCCTGTAGCCGATCAGGACGCTCCTCTGCTTCTCTCCACAGAGACAGCCCCCAGGAGGAGCCTTCCTGCCTGAAAGACATGTGGCGAGGCCCCGTGTTGTCGCCAGGAGTGTGTGCAGTCCAGCAGGTGCCTGTGGGAGATGACCAGCTGATGGACTCCCACCGGAGGCAATGTCGCAGCCTAATCCTGACAGCAGCCCAACGGGAGGGGGACTGCAGACACCGGACTCCCCATAGTGCCTCTGTAACCCCAGGGCACAACCTCCCCAGCCCTAGATGATGGCAACCTCCTCCCCAGGGTGGGCACAGACAAGCGGGCCTACTCGCGTTGTTTGGCCCGAGCCCCGAGGACCAGACCACCCAGCCCGGCCCCACAAGCAGAGGGCCTCTCACCATTCCCAACCACACCCCACAGAAGACGGCGTCACCTTTGAGGGTCGTCCCGTGGCCTTTAACCCCTAAAAAGCGGCCATGGACAGCCGACCCCCCCTGGGTGGCGGGGTTATCGCGGTCTGAGTACCTGTAGGAAAATATTAGCCAAAAATCAGAGATTAACCCTAGAACATTATACTTGGTATGGCAGATAGTACTTACATTCAGCTTTCTCCAGAGACAGGTGTTGAGCCTTCGTGGACTACCCAAGGACTTGTGGAGACTTGCAAAGTTGGGTAACAAAATCTTCATTCCACACCTCTAGCAACCCGGTTTCCCCTCTACCACAGCCTCATTTTGTCACAGTAAACTTTATACTACAAGGTACAGGTAGTTTGGAATCCGTATTTGTACAATAAGCACTGAAAATAAGACTAAAATCAACGGAGCGTACAGCCGACATGCAGCGCGGCGGCGGTCTTCTCGTCACTCAACAAACATTTCCATTTTCACAGCTAAAAACACGTATACGACATTATTTTCAATCATAGTACTTCCCAAAAGACCACCGCAGCGCGCTATTATTCTGCCTTACGCCCGTCATTTTATTCTCGTTCCTGTCGGCCGCTCGCACTGACTCGGAAGAGCTAGAACTCACCATAATGTCACTTTGAAAGCCTGCGGTAAACTGACGCTAAACAGGGGAAAACCGCGCGAAAAAAAGCTAGTGTTACAACTGGGGAAACAAGTGTTTCCTATTAGCATAAACTGCTTGTGAGAGGAGAGCACAGATTTACAGTTCTGAGCAGTCAGAGCACTGCCACGTATCACAGCCAGGCTGGCCGGGCCGTGGGGGGGGAGGGGGGAATAACGCGATACTTGGCAACAACGGAGGTCAGTAGTACAAAGGTCAAGTATGCTAATTGTAGCTAAAGGGTGGCGGTACTGATAGACAATACCAGCTGGAACATCCTTGCCCGCATTTATTCAAAATTAACTCAAATCGCAAACGCAACGATCCGCCGTCATGTCCTTTTTTGCGATCGTCGCAAAAGCGACACTCCGCATTTAAAGGGTTAAGAGAAAGGATACCAGATGGGACCCCTCCAACACCCGGCCAACACCTAGGGGCCACCTGGCTCCTGCAGCCTAATTGGAGCCTCCGGCCTGCCCAGTGTAACAGTGACTGTCCAGTGCATATTGTGATGTTAGTGCTCATGTTGTATACAGTGCTGAACTAGTGCTCTGGTGACTAACTAGTGTACTGCATGTTCTCTATATTCACATTGTGTTTTGTGTCTAACTAGTGCCCCTATCACCACATAGTATATGGTATGACACTTACATTCAGACTGTGTACTCAAGCCCAAGTAACATACTGTGTGGGACCCACCTGTACCCCCACCTTGTGTACAATATCCGTCTAGTGCCCTTATGACTGGATAGTATCCTGTGTGATACTGACACCACACAAACCAGTCGGGGCCCCCTAGTCTGTCTAGTGCATTTGACACTGAATAGTGTATTGTGTATAACTCAGTCATATTGTATACTGGGAATTGTAACTGAGATAATACATGTGTAAGGTTGTTGTCCAGAGTTTTTATGTCCTGCTCTTCTCGTTGTGTGTTCTAGCTCCAATCTCGAAAGAGGACCCCGGCTCTATAGCTGGCATTTCTAGAACGAGAAGTCAGCCTAAAAACACCTAGCTTAACACTGGTGGCCAGCGCTGGTTCTTGATCTGGGCAGAATACAGGGGGGAGCAAAATAGGGACAACAGCAAAAATGGCAATGAAACCTCATGTGCAATTACCTAAATTCGATCAGGAACAATATGACATACACACATACCTATCCATAATCAAACCACTGCTAGATATAGGGTTCGAGGATGATAAACAGAAAATAGCAGTCACCTTACCTCTCTTGGGCAAAGCAGTGGCCAGTATCGCACCCAGGATCGTCCTGGAGCTGACATGGGCAAACTTTACCAAAACAGTGATCCAGGCCATCACGCCATCACTGGGAAGAGTTGTGGGACTATCGCAACTCGACAACTTAACCTACAACAGAAACCTGGATGACACACTCATCCACGCCAGGCAACTCGTCACTGCTACATACCCGGAAACTGATGCAACAACCTGGGAACAATACACATTCAACACACTGATAAGGGTTCTCCCCAGTGTTATCAAGGAACAGTTTACAATACACGACCCTACGGGAGACCTAGATATAGATATCCAACTCATACGACACCTCCTAACCTCCCGCTCCACCCCGCAGCAGATCAATGTAGTCAGCAAATTTCCCACCCAAAGACCAGAACCACATCACAAACTGCAGCCACCCTCAGCCCACACCAACTCCATGCCAACACTCAACCTACCCAGGGTGCACCCCACAAACAAGCGCCTTAACCCCAAGGGAGAACCAGAATTTAATATCCATTAACCCATGGGAATTATTTGCTTGCAGCCACAGATGTCAACTCCACATCAGAGAACAACTAAAGGCAGCCCCGCACAGACCAGTGACCCAGGGGAGATGAAAAGTATCCTCCCTAGATAACG
This sequence comes from Coenobita brevimanus, assembly GCF_032717465.1. Classification (NCBI taxonomy): domain Eukaryota; kingdom Metazoa; phylum Arthropoda; class Malacostraca; order Decapoda; family Coenobitidae; genus Coenobita; species Coenobita brevimanus. Next base: position 17,596,096 of record NC_137002.1, read on the forward strand.
AGGGCCCTGAGTACGACGATACACCAACCGGGGACACCGACCCTAGGGAAACGGAGCCGGAGGAAGACGAGATCCCGCAGCAGCTGGATTTTTAGGCCCGTCCCTGCACGTCCCAACAGTGGTGACAAGATGAGACTGAACGGGGTAAAACAGAGGTAACTGGTCGACACAGGAGAGGCCAGATCCTGCCTCTGCAGTCATTTTTACTCCCATCATAAGTAGGCTTTTGGCCCGCTTTTCCCTACATCAGCTCATCTCATGGACGCGGGAGATGGCCCCCTGCCCATCCGTGGGAAAACTCGGGACTTACACACTGACACCCACCAACAAGTCTCTACTCAGCACAAGATTATTGTATTTGACTCAACCTGCTGTGTGTATGATGGTTACCTGGGATTGGACCTCCTGCAGAAGTTACGCACGAACTTTGATTGTCACAAGCGATGGCTCCAGTTCCAGAAGCCCCCGGACCCCTCTCCCAACCTCCCCAGTCACTGTGCTTGTGCAGACCCCTTTCTTCTCCCCCGGCCCCCCCACCCTCCCCCGTTTTCCCCCCAGCTCTTCCTCCAGCCCACCTCCCACACCCTACCTTCCCAGCAACTATCGCCTCCACCCTAGGGATACCCCCCTTAGGACAAGGCTTGGTTACATCTGAACAGGCCTACTGGCACCTCCGTCCTGTTCTCCCCTGACCTACCATCCAGGACCCTCTTGGCCTGTCTGCTGTCCCCCAGCTTCCCCTCCACATTGCAACAGTCAGAATAGCCAACATCACCACCACCCCTCATGCTACCTAAGGGATTAGTGGTAGTAGAGCTGAAAGAGGCCGAGCCCTCTGCCACCCTCCATTCCCCCCCTGCCACCCTGCCCCCACCAGGCAGACAGCCTCCACCGCCTTCTCCTGGACTTCCAAGACCTCTTTGCATCAGGCCCTACCAACATCGGCCACACCACCTACCTGACTCATGAAATACATACTGCAAGACCACCCATTTGCCAACCATCCCAGAAAAAAGAAAAACAACGGGCTGAGGAAGACCGGCAGGTCCAGCAAATGCTCAATGCAGGTGTCGTATCACCCTCCACCAGCCCTTGGTCCTCCCCTGTCATCCTTGTCAAGAAGAAAGACAGCACCATGCGTTTTTGCGTGAACTACCACTGATTGAACGATCTGACCACCAAGGATGCCAGGCCCCTTCCCAAGATAGACGACTCCCTCAACTCCCTATATGCAGCCTCTTGGTTCTCTACCTTAGTTCTCCAATCGGGATATTGGCAAGTTCCCGTACACCCTAAGGACAGGGGGGATAATGCGTTTTCCACTAGCACTGGGAAATACTACGAGTTCAGCATTCTTCTGTTTGGACTCTGCAATGCCCCTGCCACCTTTTTCAGATTAATGGAGTCTGTCCTAAATGGCCTCACCTGGGAAATCTGCCTGGCATACCTGGACGACTTAATCATTTTCAGCCAAACATGGGCCAACCACCTCCAATGCCTCAGGAAAGTCTTTCTACACATCCACTAGGCCGGCCTCAAGCTCAGGCCCTCCAAATGCGTACTGGCTGCATGAACCGTCACCTTCATGGGGTACATCATCTCTAAGGATGGGATATCACCTGACCCTGACAAGCGCGTGCAATTGCTGACCTCCCCTACCCCGAGTTGTTCATGAAGTCTACGCCTTCCTGGGTCTTACATCGTACTATCGGCGCTTCGTGAAAGGGTTTGCAGACATTGTCAAACCCCTCTATGACTTGACCAAAATGTCGAGCCTTTTACCTGGACTGACGAACAGAGAGCTGCTTTCCACAATCTAAAAAGAAAACTTATCACCACCCTGATCGTCACCTTCCCCGACTACACCCTACCCTTCCATCTATATACCTACGTATTGTTGACAGCAATCGGTGCTGTCCTCGTCCAGGTACAGGAAGGACGGGAGCACATTATGACCTGTGCCAGCCGCACCCTCAACCAAGCTGAAAGGAACTACACCACCACCAAACGAGAATGCCTGGACATCATCTTGGTGCTACCTGTTGGGTACAAACGTCACCATCATTACTGACCACCAATCATTCCAATGGCTATGGGACTCTAACACACACAATGCACCACTTATTAGTTAGAAGGAAATCCTGGAAGAGTTCAGCTACAAGATTTCTTACCGCCCCGGCAAACCATACACCAACACCAACGCTCTATCTCGACTGCCAATCAACTCAATCCACAGCGAATCGGAACTCCTACAACAGTGGCACAACAAAGATTGCCCCCACTGGATGCTGCCACACCTGTTCTCTAAACACCACCAGCAGGGTGACCACCTATTTACCCAGTCGAGACATATGGTGCTCGACCCCAAAACCATCCTGAATACCATGACGCACCTCCACTCTGACAACGGTATTCACCTGGGCGTCAAGAAATGGTTACAGGTATTTGACGATGCCTATTGGACCCCTAACCCCTCCAACCTGACCAAACAAGTTACCCAGCCTTGACGGGCCTGCATGCTAGGCAAGGATACCACCTGCACACCAGTCCCATTGGGAAGCATCACTGCTCACAAACCCTGACAATTACTATCCATGGATGTAATGGGCCCCCTACCACCCAAACCCGGCTACAGGTATATCGTCACCTTCATAGGCACCTATTCCAAATTCCTCATTGCCTGTCCGGCCAATGAACACCATGCAGTCCCTCTGGTTTATGCCCTCATCCACCACATCTTCCCTTATTTGGGGATTCCCCAAGCCCTGCACTCAGACAATGCCCGTGAGTTCACCAGCGCCATATGGCAAGAACTCGCTAATATCTTTGTTTACCACATCTCACACTCCTCCCCCTACTGTCCCCAAGGGAACGGGATATGCAAGAGAAGCCACTGCACTCTCATGAACCAGGTGCGCGCCCAGATAGAGGAAACTAAAAATGAGAACTGGCCAGCTCACAACAAAATTGTTCAGTGGGGAATAAACTCCTGCCCCCAGGACGACAGTATATCTCCCCACCAAAGGGTATTCAGGGAGGCCCCCCTCCCTCTACCTTTACAACAGCACCTGCAGCCCCCCACCACGTCCCCCACGTCCGACACTCTTCACCACCTCAAGAGGCGATTGCACCACCTACAGAAAAATCTAGACCTACAGCCGGACACTGCTCCCTCCAGCCCCTACAAGCCAGGGGACTCAGTAGTGGTAGCAAAGCTACCCACACCCAACAAAATCTCCCCATGCTTTATGAATCCGTACACCATCTCTCATGTTCCAAACCCCTACCAGCTCACCACAGATTATCATAACACACTGCGCACATATCGGAACCGCCATGTGCACCCGTTCCTGACCACCACCGCCCCATGCCACCACCGCACTCCCCCCATCACTAGCACCATCTCGCCACCACCCACCACTCCAGATCCTGCATCCGACTCATACAGTTCCTATATCACACCCTCTGCCTCCCTTCCCTCCTCCCTTACTCCTTCCCCACCAGCCCACTCCCCCGCTACACATCATACCTCTTCACTCGCCATCTCACCACCACCCCAAATCCATCCACTCAACCCAGGGACCCCAAGTCTACCCCCCTCCATGGCACACCCACAGCCCTGCACACCACCTGCTGCCGCCTCTGCCCCCAAACCATCCCCCCCCACCCCCTACACCTTGCTTTCCACCCACAACCCACCCCACACCTCAAACACAGTCTGCCACCACTACCCACACCATCCCATCACCAAACACCCTTATATCATGCTCATCCCCAACACCACTAGGCTGCACTCCCACCTCACCACCCACATCCACTCTCAAAACCACCATCACCTGCTCTGGCTGTCTTTCGTGCCCACCAGCCAGATACTCCACCACACCTTCCCCTACTCCCCCCACCTCGCCTCCACCACCAGGTCAAATCACCCCTACCTTCCACACCCCCAACACAACCCCCATAACACTCATGCTACACCAAGCCCAGTGGAAATATTCACCTGCCCCTATCCCCTGGGAAAACAGCCGCACCTATCCCCAGGAACATCATAAAACCTTCACCATCTCATCGGTCACCAGCATTCAGATGAGATACTCCGACTACCGACCACCACCAGCCATGATGGTATGGCGTGTAACTTGGGCCCCAACCTACAGAAGGAAGCAAAGCGTCTGTGGGCCCCACCACCTCCTTCGACTCCTCCACACACCACATCAAGCCTCCACCCTCTACGTCATCTATGCCCTTCACCAGGACCCGAACCTAGCCACCTCACATTGGATCACCCTCCTCCAGCACCTGACACATGCCCACAGCACCACCACCACTGAAACCTACTACCTCCAGTCACGGGGATGTAACTTTTCCCCCCAAGATGGTGGTGAAATACCTACCGTGGCAACTGAGCACCACCTGGACATGGCGACACCCTCCCAGGAGGCAACTACGGAAGGGCTCTGAGGGTGCGTGTGTTGCCAAGGCAGTATGCACGTATGCCCCTGACTACCTAGCACCCTTATTCCCCAGAATAGACCCAGCTGTCGCAGTCCAAGTACATTACCCTCCAACTGGACCAGCCCTCAACAGGTTTGGGGTGGGGCTGAATATTCAGTCCCTAGCAGCACCCCTGTGACGGCCTGCAGCTGCATATACAACGTGACAGCCTGTAGCTGCACGAACGAAGTGACAGCCTGTAGCCGCACAATAACAGAGACGGCCTCTAGCCACTCAACTGCTGCCAACCCCCCCTCCTCCAGAAACCGATGACGGCCTCCAACCGCATTCAGGGAGAGAAGGTAATGCCCCCTCTCCTTCTGCAGCTGCCTCCGGGAGTAGGACACCGGTGACGACCTCCAGCCACACTAGCAGGCATGTGACAGTCTCCGCTCACACCTCAACTACACATCACTCCCCATGGAGGACACCGGTGATGGCTTCTAGCCGCAGCTGTGGTCAGGTGATGGCCTCCAGCCACACCTCACCCACAGTCCTGTCAGGAAGTTGGGCCCCGGTGACGGCCTCCAGCCACACCAGCAGGGAAGGGACAGCCTCTAGCCACCTTCCCTCTGTTGCCCACAGGACCTTGGTGACAGTCTCTAGCTGCGCCAGGACAAGACACCACAACCAAAGTCTCTCACCCCCTGAGACTTCTCCTGCAGAGGACGACCCCTTCTCTAGCCAGGCGGGATGCTCCTCTGCTTCTCTCCACAGAGGCAGCCCCCAGGAGGAGCCTTCCTGCCTGAAAGAAGTGTGGCAAGGCCCCATGTTGTTGCTGGGAGTGTGTGCAGTCCAGCAGGTGCCTGTGGGAGACAACCAGCTGATGGACTCCCCCCGGAGGCAACACCGCAGCTCGACCCTGACAGCGGCCAAACAGGAGGGAGATCGCAGACGCTGGACTCCCCATGGCGTCCCTGTAACCCTGGGGTGCGACCTCACCAGCCCTAGATGATGGCGACCTCCTCCCCAGGGTGGGTGCAGACACGCATGCCTACTTGCGTTGTTTGACCCGAGAGCCAAGGACCAGACCACCCAGCCAGGCCCCACAAGCAGAGGGCCTCTCACCATGCCAAACCGTAGCCCACAGAAGATGACACCACCTTTGAGGGTCATCCCGTGGCTCTTACGAGAAGGAATACCAGACAGGACCCCTCCAACGCCTGGCTGACACCTAGGGGCAACCCGGCTCCTGCAGCCTTGTTGGAGCCCTCCAGCCTGCCCAGTGTAACAGCGACTGACCAGTGCATATTGTGATATTAGTGCTCATGTTGTATATAGTGCTGAACTAGTGCTCTGGTGACTAATTAGTATACTGCGTGTTCTCTATATTCACATTGTGTTCTGTGTCTAATGCTCCTACCTCCATATAGTATGTGGCGTGACACTTATAATCAGATTGCGTACTCGAGCCCAAGTACCATACTGTGTGGGACCTACCCCCACCTTGTGTACAGTGTCTGTCTAGTGCCCTTATGACTGGACAGTATCCTGTGTGATACTGACACCTCACAAATCAGTCTGGGGCCTCTAGTCTGTCTAGTGCATTTGATACTGAATAGTGTATTGTGTATAACTCACATTCATATTGTATACTGGGAGTTGTAATTGAGATAATGGACATCTAAGATTGTTGTCCAGAGTTTTTATGTCCTGCTCTTCTCGTTGTGTGTTCTGGCTCCGGTCTCGAGAGAGGACCCCGGCTCTATAGCTGGTGTTTCTAGGATGAGAAGTCAGCCTGAAAACACCTAGCATAACATTAGTGTAATATGGAGGTTGGGAGAAAATCGTGCCTAAGCTCGAAAGATCTAGAGGAAACAACGATGCACATTCTAGATGGGGAGTTACACACACAGCATTGTATGACGTCTGACGGAAAACTTCCACAGACTTGGAAAGTTCCACACATGCACACACACGTGCCCTAACGCATGACCCAACCAGTCATATACAGGGGAAATGGGAGAGACAGGGCAGAATGGGTTAGGAGAGAGAAGAGGCATGGTGGGTAACGCAGGAATAGAGCTCACGGATTTAGCAAGCATAAAACTCCTCTCGCTTCAGTACTGCTCTTGTGAGACACTCCCTCTGGAGAAACAAACTGCAATCAAACCTCAGACTCCTCTTTATCTTTCTCCTGCCATCTACGGCAAGAACAACTTAAACATTCTCTCCACTTAAAGTTTCCTAGAAACTAACACATTTTTGGAAACACTCTTCGGCAGCTACAATACTTGTTGGAATGTCACAAGTCAAGAGTGTGAGTAGTGGAAATGAGTAATTTCAGAGAAGCAAGTGGAGTTACATGGTGAGACAGACTGACAAATGAGGAAGTGAAGGAGCATTGTGGTATGGATGTGGATGTGATACAGTGTGTTAGGAGAAATACACTGAGGTTGTTCGGCCATGTGGAGAGGGTGGAGAGCAAGGGACTAACGAGGAGAGTGCGGGAAGGGGAAGGGGAGGCCGAGGATGAGATGAAGGGATGAAGTGGAGAGGTATGTAAGAGAGGGGGGTTTGAACTGGGAGCAGGGCAGTGAAGCAGCATTGGACAGGGCGGCATGGAGGTGATATGTTTGTGGCCACCCCTAATGAGATTGATGCATCTGGCAATAGGTGGATAAATAGCAGGCACTCCTGTGGAAGATTTTGTAGGTTTGATAGGTGTAAAAACTGAGTTTTTGACACATTTAAAACAGCATGATTACTTTTACCCCAGTCAGAGGTACGAGTCCAGGTAGACGTTAGATTTGCCATCGCCTCATCCCTTGTTTGTTGAAGTAGCTGCTGAGATGGATACTGAGGGAAGTGAATGGAGCGGTGAAGGGTGGAATCATCAGCATATGAATTGATAGGGTTAGATGTACAGCATAGAAGATAACTGATGAATAAAAGGAAGAGAGCAGGCAATAGGACAGAGCCCTGAAGAACACCACTGCTGATAGATCTAGGAGGCAAATGACGGCTGTCTACAACAGCAGCTATAGAATGATCAGAAAGGAAGCTAGGGATGAAGGCACAGATAAAAGGATTAAAGGAGGGAAACCTCCCAATTCCAAAGCCACGGCCATCATACTTGGCCATTTGAGTCCCCTAACTGGTGGCTCTATATGACACAGTATCATCCAGTTCCCAGTACTAGTTTTCCAGTTACATTAAATAACCTAGCCAAATAGTCTATTCGTAGATTCTCATAAGCCGCAAAAGGTTTAGACTTGAAATTTTTGTTGGACATAATCAAGGTTAGGGAGCAGGTCTCAAATGACCATGGGCCCATTTGGGCCAGTTGTTTCAGAGGTCGCCCAGGGGTCAATGGATAGTAGCTTGGGGTTACTGAGTGAACAAAAGAAAAAAAAAAAAATTGAGCTACGATCACCAAACTTGGCACATTTATAGAACTTGATATGCTATACATGACTTCCATGTATGAATGACCTTGACCCAAAACTCAAGGTCACAGCTATAAGGTCAGAGTTTAAAATTTGCTTATTTTTTATGTACTGATGTCACATGCACAAGACGGATGACCTTGTCATATGGTGGGTTATTGAAATTGCTTGTAGCAATTTTCATTTTCTAGTTATTATAATTATTATTATTATTATTATTATTATTATTATTATTATTATTTTATTATTATTGTTATTATTATCATTATTATTATTATTATTATTATTATTATTGTTATTATTATTATTATTATTATTTTTATTATTATTATTATTATTATTATTATTATTATTATTATTACTACTACTACTACTGCTACTACTACTGCTACTACTACTACTACTACTACTGCTACCACCACCACTACTACTACTACTACTACTACTACTGACGTCAGGACACTAAGATATCATAACACACTACATAATTGCTAGTGACATATATGCTACCAATATGTAATGTAGAGGTTTGAGGAAAATCGTGCCGAAATTCACGAGAGCTGGAAGAAACAGGAATGGAGATTCTAGCTAGGGAATTTAGAACACAGCACATTATGGCACAGTGGAAAACTCACACCACACACCTGATGGAAGAACACCACACGCATACACGTGCCCACACACATGACCCAACCAATCATATACAGGGGAAATTGGAGAGACTGAGCAGAAAGTTTTGGGACGTGATAGGAAACAGGAGAGGCATCGTGGAAAAGGCAGGAGTAGAGGGCAAGGCATTAGCTAGCTTAAACCTCTCTCACCTTAGTACTGCTCTTGTCAAGATAACTCTCTCTGGAGAATAATGCAATCAAACCCTAGACTCATCTTTATCTTTCTCCTGCCACAAAACCAACTTGAAAATTCTCTCCTCTTACAACCCTATAATCTAACAATTTTGGAAACGCCTCGGCTATGGCTACAAGGTTTTTGGTGGCAGCAGTGATACTACTACTACTACTACTACAACTACTACTAGTACTACTACTACTACTAATACTACTACTGCTACTACTACTGCTGCTGCTGCTGCTGCTGCTGCCATAGCTACAACAACAATAGGAACAGTAAGAATAGAATAACAATAAAAAAGATGCTACTACTACTGCTATTACTGCTACTGCTACTACTACAGCTGCTGCTGTTGTACCTACAACAACAACAGGAGCAGTAAGAATAAAATAACAACCACAACAACAACGAATACTACAGGGTGACCCAGAAAAAACTCCCATATTTCAAAGGTAAATGAAAAAACAATGGTTAAAGATAAACAAAATATTATTTGCACATAAGAAACTTCGTTCAATACAGTTTTTATTCATCATGTTTTAAAGATGACATCCTCCAAATGGTGGCCGTCATTGTCTATACACGCTTGGAGGCGATTTCTGAAGGCTGCCATGGCTCGATGGGTCATGTCAGGTGGAACAGCAGCTATCTCCTGCTGAATAGCAACCTTAAGGGCTTCAAGAGTCTGGGGTCGATGAGTATACACTCGTGATTCAAGCTAGCCCCACAGAAAAAAATCACAAGGGGCGAGATCAGGGGAACAGTCGGCTACCCAACATCGCCATGCAACGAGATCACCTGATCCGGAAACATTTCGCTCAGCACTTGCAATGATCTTCAAGCTGTGTGTGCCGTAGCTCCATCTTGCTGAAACCACACATCGAGTTCTTCAAGCTCAAGGTGTTCAAGTTGTGGCCTTAGAAAGTTTTCGAGCATATCAATGTAACAGTCAGAAGTTACGGTAACTGTTACACCACAATGCCAACATTGGCAACAGCGCACCACACAGTCACTCGATCAGAGTGCAACGGTCATTTGTGTAGCATGCGAGGGTTGTCTTCAGACCAGTAGTGAAAATTTTTTTTGTTTACAGAGCCACTCAAATGAAAATGAGCTTTGTCACTGCACAAGAGAAAAGCATCTTATGGAACATGTTGCAGGACGTTCTTGCATAACTCCCTGTGGCTTATCCAGTCTCCTGCATTGAGTTCTTGTACAACCATCATTATGTATGGATGGAAGTGAAGGTCTTTGTGTAAGATTATCCTTGCAGTTATCCGAGATATCCCTACAGCTAAAGCATGCTCCCGCGCAGAACATCTCGGAGACTGCACAACAGATTGCCTCAATGCTTCAATATTCTCAGGCGTACAAGCGCTCCTAGGTCGACCAGGTGATTTTCTTTTTAAAGCTGAGCCTGTTGCCTTGAATCTCTCAACCCACTGCAAGATGGTTTTCTGATCTGCAACGTTTTCGTTCTGTGGAATACTGAAATATCTTTGAAAGGTCCTCTGCATGGTGATCACGGAACAGTTGTTTGACGCTTCGACAGCGAACGCACGGTGTGCTCCCAACCACGCCATGTTGGCGACTGAGGACAGTTGGGGTTGGGCTACGAAGAGACCCTAGCCCCGCCCCTCCCGCCTCACTACTGCCAGTGCTACAGCCTTTCGAAATGTGGGAGTTTTTTTACTGTACTATTACTACTACCAATAACTGTGCATATTCTTCTATGTGTAGGCCAGCGCTGCAGTGCTCATGCCCTGTAGAGATATATGAATGTCACATTGTAGATATTTTAACATAAAAACCACGTTCAATGTTGGACACTGTAGCTTCAAGTTAAGGTCGTGCCCACAGATAACTGTCCAATAGTGAAAGAAATAGTGAAGAAATATACCAGTGATGAAAACTGCACTATTGCCACTTCCACTGACTAAGTCAAGCCTTTGATCAAGTTAGCCATTTCATTATAGGCAGAGAGGTCATACCAACAAATGTTGCTGTGGACATCCTTGATATACTGGGCCATTAGTTCAGACATCATCCAGCAAATATACAGGAGCATAACTGGTTTAGGATATGTTAGCATACAGCTATGGATGTATATCAAGGTGGTGTTCTCTGCCCCTTCCATTATAATTTTGATATAAACAGTATTTGAGATGACCTGACCCAGCTGGAACAAGAGTGGTGCCAAGGCACAGCAAACCCGTCCCCGGCAGTCATTTTAGTACTGACGTATAAACACAACAGGATATCTAGTCAAAGATGTCACAAATCAAATTTGGAGTAAATCAGGTGAAAATTGATGACTTTATGCTCATTTGAAATTTTAGGCCCGACCCATCTGACACTGACCCCCCTACTACTAACTGGGGGGGTGCCCCCCCCTGATGTAATGAGGCACGTTATATGATGCAGACTTGAAAGATGCAGCTTTACTGTAGGTTTTGATTTCATGTCGATATGACGATTCTGAATGGAATTATGGCAAAAAATATATTTTTTGTTTTTTTGTTTTTTTTACATTTCTTTGGCTCTTCAGCTTGGCCCTTGGCACAGTTTGGCCCAATAATTAATCAGGCAATGAGAGCATCATAACCTGTCATCCCTGTAATTTTAATCACAATTGCACCTGTGGTTTTCGCATTAAGTTGTTCACAGACATACAGATAAACAAACAAGCCGAATGAAAACAATCCTCGTCCCCGAGCCCCTCCGAGGCGGGGACAGATAATTAGGATGCCAGTATGGAATATCTAGATGTAATGACCTTGCTTATGCACTTCATTTGCTGCTTCTGGCCAAATCATCATATATGAGTACACTTTATTCTACACTCTGTTGCTATATCATGTTCACAAAACATAAATCTGTAACAAGTGCAAGCACTGAGCTAGGTGAAGAGGAACTGCAGGGCGTGCAGAGTTATAAGTATTTAAGCCATTACCGACCCTCAGATTTCAGACTCACCGTACACATTTTACAGTATATCATTTTTCTTGTTTTTAATGGTATGTGGACCTTTTCTGGGTAATCGCTCCAAGAAGTGATGGCAGAATATCAAGATGATTTCACTCATGATACTCTTCCTTATATCTTTACAAGATAAAACTTATTATCTATAATTGTAACTGAAAACACTATGTAAATGCCAAAGTACCTGTACCTTTCAAAACTGGACGAAGAAATCAGTTTGTTGCAGTAGTAGGAAGTTCTCAAATGGATCTAATTGAAACATCAAAATTGTCGTGCCCAGAGACAGTCAGGAATAATTTGCAGAGATTATATCTAGTGCGGTAACAAACAATAACTTTGCAGTAGCATAAGACTGAAAAGAAATGGGTTTCAATAATCAATTAAAATCAAACATTATTATTTATAAAATGATTGTTATTAGAAAACTAGTGAATAATTTAAAGCCACCTATTTCTGCTCTCTCTATGAACGACAACAGAAAGCGAGAAAGCAGCTTACATTAGTAGGCTGTTCCAAATGGCTCATCAATAAGCACAAATGGAACCAACTGTTACTAAAAGACATGGAGTTATTACACTGCATTTGGCCAGTTTTCCATTTTAAAAAATCTATAGAAGTCTTAGTATAGGGAATGAATGAAACATTACTTCAAAGTATGTGATGAGAGTCAGAGCTCCTTGCAGTGTGTCAAGCTTGTGCCCTGGCCAATAACCCACCGCGTGTCTTCAACTGGAACTGGTAACCATTGGTATTCCTAACTTGACAATTGTTCGTCGTCCCACTGCTGGCCACACAAGTTCAGCACATCACAGACACAGTGGGTATTTGTGCCCAAGTGGTGACAGATAATGCTGTGTGCTAAATATGTCGCACTTACCAGGCCTCCTGGCTTATGCCAACACACTGTGTGCTGTATGTCAAGTTCGACGTCTCTCTCACTCTCTCTCTCTCTCTCTCTCTCTCTCTCTCTGTATATATATATATATATATATATATATATATATATATATATATATATATATCATCCAATCCTACACTGCCCCATGAAGAGCGTAGGGGCCCGAGGCTAGGCAGTTGGTTCTGACATTAAAGATGAGTGACCAGCCTCACTCATCCCTGAGTGGCAATACATGAGCAATATATATATATATATATATATATATATATATATATATATATATATATATATATATATATATATATTGTTACATAGCCTATGATTTCATCATCCTTTGTGTAATTTTAACGCACAGTTGCTGCATGTTTGATCACGAGCGTGTTCTGCCTCAGTCCCCCCCTTCTGCCGTTATAGTAGAGTGAGTCGTTCTCTCTGTTGTCCAGAGCGGGATTGTCAACTCTGTGTCCCCATGGCTTCATTTGCGCGTCCTTATTACAAGTTGTGTCGGGCTCTCCCGGCCCCTATATAATGAGCTCAGTCTCTGCATCATGGCCACTTAGATCTGCTCCTCATTTTGTTCACATCTCTGTCCTCCCCTGTACAGATATTATTATTGTGAGTGCTCAAGAAGTCTCCAACCATGTAACAGCTGTGTGTAATTTGAGTATAACTGTTGTTGCATTTTTTCTTGTACTGTGTAGCATAAGTTTAATTTGTAGGCCTAGTGAAGTTTGTAATTTATGTAGGGTTCTTTGTCAGTCATTTTTGATAATAGTTTGTATCTGTAATTATTTATCTGGCATTCACTGAGTATTATCTGGTATCTCATTTTATCAGGGCTGACTTAGATAAATTTACTCTTGCTAATTTCGTGTTAATAGAGGCTATTGCAGTTAACCATATATTTAACCTGTTTATTTGCCATTACATTATCTTTATGAGTTCTGAATGTTTTGTTGTTAGTTTGTGCATTAAACTTTAACTTGTAATTTTACCTAACTCTTTTGTTTTGAACCTGGAACTTTACGGGACAGTAGTGACTCTTCGTATTCTCACTTAAAGTGTACGTTATCTTTCTCTGTTCCGTAACATAAATTTGGCGACCTCATATCAGGATATTCAGGATATTATCATAAGGATATTGTTTGATATTTTGTGACTGTGATATATTCATGATGGCTACTATTTCTACACTTGATGAAGCCAAAGATTTTTTGTCAAATGTGCAAACAGTGTGTGATATAGAAAACAGAACAAAGAATGAACTTAAGCTTGTTGCTCAACAATTGGGAATTGCAGTTCACTCTCATCATTCTAAAGATCAAATTGTTGGCATGATTAATAAAAGCTTGTTTAATGTAACTTCTCCAAATGAGCAAACGCAGATTGAATTAGCTAAGTTACAGCTAGCTCTGCAGGAGGCTAAGGCTAAGGAGGCGGAGTCTCGTGTTAAGGAAGCAAATGCTCGTATTGAAGAGGCACAGGTACAGGCTCAGGCACAAATTGAACTTGCCAGGATTCAGGCAGACCATGAGTATCGCATGAAACAATGTGGAACTGGATCATCTAGCTCTGATGATTTTGATGTGGCTAAAAATGTTAAACTTGTCCCTCCTTTTAATGAATCTGATTTAACAAAGTATTTTCAGTTGTTTGAGAGGGTAGCTACAGGTTTTAATTGGCCTAAGGAGTATTGGCCAGTACTCCTTCACACTGTTCTCACCGGTAAAGCTCAAGTAACTTATGCATCTTTGCCTCAGGATCAATCTGATAATTATGATGTAGTTAAGAGCTTGATTCTTAAGGCCTATGAGCTTGTTCCTGAAGCCTATAGAGTAAAATTTAGGACAACTTACAAGCAAGATAAGCAATCCCATGTTGAGTATGCAAAAATCAAAGAAGATTTGTTGGAGCAGTGGTTAAATTCTAAAAATGTGGATTCTGATTTTGACAAATTTAAGCAGATGATTTTGCTGGAGGACTTCAAAAGGTGTATTTATAAAGATGTAAGCCTATATCTTGATGAGAAAAGAATAGATAATTTGTCTGATGCTGCAGTTTTAGCTGATGAGTATGTTCTCACTCACAAGAGATATTCTAGAGAAAAAGGGAAAGCTGAGAGTAAGTACGTTGCCTCTACTCAGAGTACAGGTAACAGGAAGGAGAATAAGGATGATGTTTCTCAGGAAGTAAATACCAGCTTCACCTCTAGATTTCAGAAAAGTAAATGTACTTATTGTAGTAAGCTTGGTCATACTACGGAGAGATGTTTCAGGAGACAGCGTGATGTGAACAAAAAGGAGTCTTTAAATATTCAGTCAATTGGTCTAGTGTCCACTCTTGAGAGTTCCCAGAATTCTTTAACTGAGTTAACTGAACCTGCTTTGAGGGGTAACTTAAATTCTCATGATGGAGCTCCTCTTTGAGCAGTAACGTGGGTGACACTCTCAAGAGTTCATGTGCTAATTTCCTGTCTGATGGTTTTGTCAGTCCTCTGGACAGTAATGACAGGAAATCAGTTAAAATATATCGTGATACAGGTGCTTGCCAATCCCTTATGCTGACCAGTGTTCTAGGCTCTAATTTTAATTCCTCTGATGAAACTGTAATCTTACAAGGTGTAGGGAATAATTACTTCTCTGTTCCTCTGTGCAGAGTGAATTTAGAGTCTGGTTTTGTTAATGGTTCTGTTATGGTTGGGTTGGTTGAGACACTCCCAATGTCAGGTGTAACTTTCTTACTTGGAAATGATATTGGTGGAAGTCAAGTGTGTCCAGCTCCTCAGTTGTCTAGTGAGCCAGTGGCTGTGTCCCGGGATTGTGATGTCCCTGATGTGTTCCCTGCATGTGCTGTCACTAGGGCTAAGTCTAAAGTTACTGGTGATTTAGAGGATAATGATGATGATGATGTTATCCTAGCTGACACTTTTCTTGCTAATTTGGACCACTCACCAGATGAGGCAGTACCCCGTAGTGTTGATAATTTGTCTCGTCAAGAGTTGGTTGAGTTGCAGGTTGCTGACCCTGAGTTGAAAGGTTTAGCTAACTCTGCTTACAGTGAAGAAGAGTCAGCCGGTGCTTCTACTTGTTATTATGTAAAGTCAGGAGTACTTATGAAGAAGTGGAGACCCCCAACAGCATCAGCCGACTGTGAATAGGAGGTTGTACATCAAGTTGTCATCCCTCGTGTTTGTAGGCAGGATATCATTCGAGTAGCTCATGATTCCAGTTTGGCAGGACACCTTGGAGTGAGGAAGACTGTGGCACGCATTTTGAAACGCTTCTACTGGCCAGGTATCTTCAGGGATGTTTCCTGGTATTGTAAGTCTTGTCACACCTGTCAAGTTGTGGGGAAGTGTAATCAGACCGAAAAGGTTGCACCTCTAGTTCCCATTCCTCCTTTTGAGGCGCCTTTCACCCGTGTGTTGGTGGATATTGTGGGCCCTCTTCCTAAGACTTCTTCAGGATTTTCTTATGTGTTGACCATGATTGATATGGCTACTCGTTATCCTGAAGCCATTCCACTTAGAAATATCTCAGCAAAGAACGTGGTTAAGGAAATGCTGGGGTTCTTCACAAAGTTTGGTCTGCCTAAGGAGGTACAGTCAGACCGGGGAAGTAATTTCATGTCAAACGTTTTCAAACAGTCTCTGAAAGAGTTGGGCATCACCCAGATCACGTCTTCAGCTTACCATCCCCAGACCCAAGGAGCGTTGGAGAGATATCATCAAACACTCAAATCGATGCTCAAGAAATACTGTTTGGAACATCAGAAAGACTGGGATAAAGGTCTTCCATTCGTTGTGTTTGCTGCAAGAGAGTCTCCAAATGAATCACTGGGCTTCTCACCTTTTGAACTACTGTTTGGCCATGAAGTAAGAGGACCCCTTAAGTTACTCAAGGAATGCTGGCTGTCGGAGGAAGATGACGTCAACCTGTTGGAGTATGTGATGAATTTCAAAGAACGGCTGTCCACTGCTTTACAGCTGGCGAGAGAGAATTTAGGAGCTGCTCAGGAGAAGATGAAGACTTGGTATGATAAGAAGTCCAGGTTACGCCACTTTCAGCCAGGAGATCAGGTTTTGATTCTGCTACCAGTTCATGGGCAACCTCTTCAAGCCAAGTTTAGTGGCCCTTATTTCGTGGAGAAGAAACTCAGTGATGTCAACTATGTCATCGCCACACCAGATCGTAGAAAGAGCAAGCAACTATGTCACATCAACATGCTAAAGTTATATCACAGGCGGGACGAAAATAATCCAGTCTGCACTGTAGCTGTTCCACCCGAGTCTGCAAGTGAAGCTCTCCCATGCAGTATGAGCCTGAGTGATAGTTTGGGGAAGAATCCTGATATCATGAATGATCTCCAGACTAAGCTTTCTCATCTACCACCCAAGGAAAGGCAGGAGTTTTCGGCATTACTGCAGGAGTACCCGCAAGTGTTCCGTGCCACTCCAGGAAGAACCACTGTGTTGATGCATGATGTCGATGTTGGAGACGCAAAGCCAATTAAATTGCCTCCTTACCGTGTGAACCCAGTGAAAGTTCCTCTCATCCAGAAGGAGCTTGGCTACCTGTTGGACCACAAGATGATTGAGCCCTGTCAGAGCGAGTGGAGTTCTCCTGTCACTCTAGTCCCTAAGCCAGGTTGGTCACAGATTCTTTGCATCGACTACAGACGTGTTAATCAGATAACCAAAACAGACACTTACCCTCTCCCTCGTGTGGAAGATTGCATAGACAAGATCGGAAAGGCTAGGTACATAAGTAAGTTTGATTTGTTAAAGGGATACTGGCAAGTACCTATGACTGAACGTGCTAGGGAGATCTCATGTTTTGTAACATTAGGAAAGGCTTTTGCATGTTCAGTAATGCCGTATGGTATGAAGAATGCACCAGCCACATTTCAGAAGCTCATGAATGTTGTAACAGAGGGTTTGGCAGGGTGTGTTGTTTATATTGATGATGTATTAATCTTCAGTGACAACTGGAAAGATCACCTATGCCATGTCAGTAAATTTCTTGACCGTTTAGTTCATGCTAATCTTGTAGCTAATTTATCAAAGTGTGAGTTTGGTCAAGCTAAAGTTCAGTACCTTGGGTATGTAATTGGTGATGGACATGTTGCACCACCAGGAGCTAAGGTTCAGGTTATAAGTGATCTTCCCAGACCTAAAAGTAGGAAAGAGCTACAAAGATTTTTGGGAATGGTAGGTTATTACAGGAGATTTGTTCTTAACTTTTCTATTCTTGTATCACCACTTACAGACCTACTGAAAAAGGGAGTTGAATTTGTCTGGACCGATAACTGTGAATCCTCTTTCAACAAACTTAAAGCTATTCTATTAAGTCAGCCAGTGCTCGCTACTCCAAATTTTGCTAAGCCTTTTAAGATGGCTGTTGATGCAAGTGATACAGGAGCTGGGGCTGTTTTTGCTGCAAGAGGATGATCAGGGTATTGAACATCCTGTATCTTATTACAGTAAGAAGTTCACTCCACCTCAAAAGAACTACTCAACTATTGAGAAAGAGCTTTTGGCCTTGATTTTGGGTTTACAGCATTTTTTCATTTTATTTGTGTTCTGGTTTTTACCCCATAGTCATTTATACCGATCATAACCCACTGGAAATTCCTTAGTAAGTTTAAAGATAAAAATCAGAGATTGACAAGATGGAGTCTACTTCTTCAGGAGTATTCATTAGACATACAACATGTCAAGGGGAAAGAAAATGTTATTGCAGATTGCTTATCCAGACTTTAGACAGATTGTTTTAGAGTAATAAGAAATTTCCTTTGTAAATTTCTTTTTTCTTTGTGGGGAGGTGTTACATAGCCTATGATTTCATCATCCTTTGTGTAATTTTAACGCACAGTTGCTGCATGTTTGATCACGAGCGTGTTCTGCCTCAGTCCCCCCCTTCTGCCGTTATAGTAGAGTGAGTCGTTCTCTCTGTTGTCCAGAGCGGGATTGTCAACTCTGTGTCCCCATGGCTTCATTTGCGCGTCCTTATTACAAGTTGTGTCGGGCTCTCCCGGCCCCTATATAATGAGCTCAGTCTCTGCATCATGGCCACTTAGATCTGCTCCTCATTTTGTTCACATCTCTGTCCTCCCCTGTACAGATATTATTATTGTGAGTGCTCAAGAAGTCTCCAACCATCTAGCAGCTGTGTGTAATTTGAGTATAACTGTTGTTGCATTTTTTCTTGTACTGTGTAGCATAAGTTTAATTTGTAGGCCTAGTGAAGTTTGTAATTTATGTAGGGTTCTTTGTCAGTCATTTTTGATAATAGTTTGTATCTGTAATAATTTATCTGGCATTCACTGATTATTATCTGGTATCTCATTTTATCAGGGCTGACTTAGATAAATTTACTCTTGCTAATTTCGTGTTAATAGAGGCTATTGCAGTTAACCATATATTTAACCTGTTTATTTGCCATTACATTATCTTTATGAGTTCTGAATGTTTTGTTGTTAGTTTGTGCATTAAACTTTAACTTGTAATTTTACCTAACTCTTTTGTTTTGAACCTGGAACTTTACGGGACAGTAGTGACTCTTCGTATTCTCACTTAAAGTGTACGTTATCTTTCTCTGTTCCGTAACAATATATATATATATATATATATATATATATATATATATATATATATATATATATATATATATATATATATGAAGTACTCAAAGGGCTCGGTTAACCTATCAAACAGATGTAACAAAAATAACAAAAATTCCAGTAACTTCCCCTTTGACACAGCCGGTAGATACTAATACTGTGTAATCCTATCTCTCTCCAACTGACCTGTAGTTTGATAGTGCGTGGTGTAGTCAGGTGTAAGGTGGATGTCTCAGCAGATCTGGCCTGACGTTCCCTAGCACACCACATAAACAGTTCATCATTAATATCGTTGTCCGGGTTGTACTGTATCTGTGCTCCAGTCAGTTCATGGTTCTGACTTGCTGTGTAGAATCTTAGGTCAAGAATCCACGGGATTCCAGGCTTGCCTGGGTGGAAGTGGATCTCAGCCTCCAGTACATCTTCCCCAGCCTGGGTGCTGCTAAGGAGTGCCACTGGGTGCCAGGCTGTGTTTGGTATGTTGTCGTTTCCACAATCTACAGAATAGAAAGTCAGGAATAAGGGAAGGTTAGGCCATGACAGGGTTATGGTAGGTTTTGAGAAGGTTCAGGCAAGGTATGGAAGCGTTAGGTGTAGAGTGCAGGTGGTTGGGTTAAGTGTATGGTTAGGGGAAAGGCAAGGTAAGGCAGAATTATAAGTTGCATATGACAGAGTGAAAAGGAAAGTTAGGGTATGAAATGTTACTGTAGGGGAAAGGCAAGATAAGGCAGGATTATAAGTTGCATATGACAGGGTGAAAGGGAAGGTTGGGGTAAGAAATGTTACTCTAGGGTTAGAGTAAAGGCAGAGTTATGAAGAGGGCTTGGCATGTAAATGGATTAGGTGCAGATGGAGGCAGACTCAGGGCCAGAAGAAAGTTGAGTTTGGAGCAGGGGAAGGCACAATGTAAGGAAGGGTAAGGCAGAGTCTATGGCAAGGAAGACAGAGTTTGGGGCAGGGGAAGGCAGAGTTTGTGGCAGAGAAGGCAGAATTTGAGGCAAGGGAAGGCAGAGTTTGGGGCAGGAGAAGGTGCGAAGGATGGCAGAGCTCGGGACAGAGAAAGACTAGATACTGTATCACTACAGAAGGAAAAGCACGGTGGTGTGTACAGTCGGCATCAAAAGTCATGTCGTCATCTCCAGCTTTTCTCTCTATGGATTTCGAAAATAAATGTGGGTAATGAGTATGGCCACAGGTCATTGCTATCAGTGTCGTATGCTGCGGATTCATAAGACTAATTTTCAAAGTTCATGGAAAAGAAAGCAGACATATGATACGACTTTTGATGTCGGCTGTACATGACTGGCTGACTCGTGGGAAGCAGAAAGTTGGACTGTTAACAGGGCAGGTCACGCTTATTAGGAGTGGGCCAAGGGTGGCGTAAGGGGACGGCAGGTTAGATATATGGAAGGGCTGAGACAGGTGAGGGGGGTGGGCTGCCTCAGGGGTTAAATGAGGCCTGTGAGAGCATGGAAGGGAAAAGGAGAGCAGGGTTAGTGCATGTGGAGAAGAAAGGAATGATGGGATTATGATAACAAGAAGGAAGGAAAGGAGTTAAACGCATGGGATGAATTAAAAGGGTTATCAGAAAATGAAGGTGAGGAGAGGTTAGAAGTAGGGATAGGGGTTGGAGGGGAAGATGGATAGGATGAAAGAAGAGCTTAGCAGAAAGAGAAGAAGAAACCTGGATACAAGAATATGTAAGAGAGTGTGACGTTAGGAACAGTGTAAGTAGGAGGATCAGAGCAGGTGAAAGGGTAAATTAGGAGCATAGGTTACGGGAAGGTTAGAAGTAAAGGGGAAGTGAATGTTGAAAGCAGACGAGGGAAGGGGAGTTAAAAGTACAAGGGAGAAGAAAGTAAGAAATAGAGGGGAGGAACTTTGGAGGAGACAGGGACAGTTAGGAAGAGAGGGAAATGTTCGTTAGCAGCGGGGGGATGAGTGGGTGTTAGGAGCTGGCGTAAGAGGGATGTTAGGAGCAGGGTTTGGGAGAAGCTTATTTCACTGAAGAAAAATGAAGGAAGGAAGAAATGGAGCTTTTGAGTTACCTCTGGTTACGAAGAATGAAGAAAGGAATGGCTTGTTTAAGTTAAATATTATTGAACAAGGAACCAAAATGGGAAGAAGTATTCTGGCACAACAATTTAAATGTCCTTGGCTGTGCAAGTTAAGACATTATTCATGAATGTGATACACCTACACCACATTTAGTGCAACTACTACTGTATGTGAGGAACCATTCTCAAGCGTAGTGCTTGATCTGTGACATTTAATAGTGCATAAAGAGTAAAAATATATTAGACTTTTACTAAGACTCGCTTTGTACATGACTCTCTCTCTCTCTCTCTCTCTCTCTCTCTCTCTCTCCTGACGTAATTCGCTCAAATGCATGCCTTTCATCTCTAGGTTCTCGACTACAAGCTCTTATGAAAACCTATCGCTTGTAAGTATGTATAGGTGTAGGTGACGAATGGTATGACGCGTGTATTTATGAGTATGGGGTGGAGTCAGGATTCTGGGGCGTAAACGGTCAGTGAATGTGAGTGTGACCGATTAACTGGGATCACCTTTGCTTACCTTACCCTTTTATCACTGAGTTTTTGCACTCTGAACCCTACTTCACATCATCCATAGGTGGGGACAGAGGTTTAGATGATAGTGATTATGATGATATATGGTGAGACAGATAGGTAGAGGGAGAGAGGGGGGGCGATGGTGATTTCGTGTGCTAATTTCTGACATCAGTAAAGAGAGGATGGAGGGATGACGGTTTCGTGTGTCAATTTATGGCATGAGTACAGTATACTGTATATGCATCGGATAAAACTCAGTCCCTGGTGGTGGTGTTGTAGGGAGTGGTGAGGTATGTGGTAATACTCACTTGTCGTGCAATACGTCATGGATCCACAGGAACCACCAGGCATACATGTCACCAGCAGAAACAGGTCAGGGAACTCCAAGGAGAGGACTGGGCACTTGCCTGGCTCCGTCTCTGTGATCTGGTCCCAGTTGATCACATTGATATTTATCTGTTTACTCTCCACCTGCAACAAGAACAAAATATTATGTATTTGTGGCATGTGGGATTTGACCCATTTAATCTGGTGATTTATTTCTCGTATTTTCTTGCAACCTTCACAAGATTTTATTTAGTATGGGAAAGCCTTTTCATTCTCGAGGGATTTGGTACGCCCTTCATTAAATTCTTCAGTATAACTTATTCTAAGTTCAGTACAATCGTCTGGAGGCAGCAAGAAGAAAATACAAGGCTCCATGATGGGAAGAAAAGTTTAAACAACTGTGATATATTACTGGATATTTTGGCAACATCTTTGTATCTCACACTCGAGTACCTTCATTAGTAATGATCTGCTTGAATTTATGTCAGAATTATTACATTTATAGCAATGTTAATTGTCTGTTACACACACACACACACACACACACTGCCGGCTCTGAACCCACAACACCACAACTAACCTGAATTTTGATCCTGCGAATCACAACCTGTGTGTCGTTATTAGGCTCGGTAAGGTTGGCGGTGGTTGTGCGGTTGGTGGTGGCCGCAGAGTTAATGGTAGTTGCAGAGTTAGTGGTTATGGCAGGGTTAGCTGTGGCTGCAGAGTTGATGGCTCTTGCAGGATTGGTGGTGGTTGCAAGGTTGGTGGTGGTTGCAGGGTTGGTGGTGGTGGTAGCAGGGCTGATGGGGGCCGTGTTGATGGTGAGGGTCACCGTTGAGTTCTCTCCACTCTTATCAAAACACCAAAACTTTACGATCTTCACGTGAGCAGATTCGTCACCACTCAGGGTTGCTTCTACTTCAGCATCTATTGACCTATTTGACAAAGTCAAGATCTGAAACACTGGACGTGAGGTGGCATTTGTTACAAACTGGTGATGCTCAAACTCGGCTTCAAGCATCTCCTTGTCTTTCTTTTTAAGAGCCAGTGGGTGAGTTTCAGGTTCTGTTGGCATCGTGACTTTGTGGCCTTCTGAAAGGAAGACCATGAAAAGCATTACGTGTGGACTCCTATTCAGTGAATTGTCAGAGGTTGTTTTCTCTTGGCTAAATAAAATATTATGATGTTAGCAAAAATAACCTTTTAGATGCACCACCAGCAATGAAAGGCTGACTACGGACAGATATTTTAGACTCTGGCTTTTACGATGTCACTGGGATGAACAAAAATGAGTGATGTTATGCAGAATAAAGTATCTTAATCCACCTACCAAAGTATGGGTGTTTTTAACGACTGATTATCATACCTATCCAAAAGGCGTCTCTAAATACATCCCTTACCACATTCACACACCACTACTCTAACATCCTCTCAACCTCTCTTTCACATCTCACTTTTACCCCTTTGCCATAAACCCCCATTCCTGCTGCTCTCCCTCATCCCACACTATCAGCCCAGGGCCCTCAGCCTTCTCACCACTTGCCTTTCTGTCCCTCCTATCTTCATCCCTCCTTACCTCATCCGGCTTTCCTTTACCTCTCTCGCTTTCCCTACCTCTTCATCTCCTTCTCAAAGTTCATTCCAGTAGCCACTCTGTACCCTTTTTAAATTTCCTCTGTCTTCTCCCTTCTCTTCACTTTACCTTCCCTTACCCTCCCTTCCACTAATCCCTTCCCCTCGATTCCCATTCTCTCTTCCACTCACCATTCTCTAATGCCCACTAACTCCCTCCTCCCTGTCACCCAGGGGTGTAGGGACAACATTCTCTTCCCTTACTCTCCCCTCCTCCCTCCCTCACACCCTCCCTTCCCGTACCTTTCCCTTCCTCCCTCCCTTCCCTTACCCTCCACCTCCTCCCTCACTTCCCTTACCCTCACTCTCTCGCTCTGCCCGCCGTACCAGCAAGACGTCCTTCTGGTCTGCTCTGTGAATTCCCACAGCTAAATGCCCTGTTTCAGTGTTTTGCGTATGTAATTACAATAGTGTGATAGTCCTGAGTTTGGGTGAGTGATCTGGCCGATTGTTTGGTCGCTAAGTGTAGTTTGTGAAGTGTATATGCGGTTTGTTCAACGTCTGTGAGTGTTGGTGGATGAGTGTTTGATTTGCTTTGTTTGATAGACGGTACTGAAAAAAGAGACAGTTTATTTCTGTGACTGAGTGTAGAGTGCTTGGGTCGGTGATCTGCACTGCTGTAAGGTAAGAAGAAACAGTTTATATCATATAAATAGTTTTGTTTTACTTTGGCGCCGTCTCTTTGTCCCTGATACGCAGTTACTTCAGCCATCCCCTGCCAGAGGGCCAGACGAGTTGCCTCGGAAAACCATAGGAATGTGTGCATTGTTTATTTATTTTTTGGTCTCAGAACCAATTTCTTATTAATGGACTAAGATAGGATTCTCTACTATACCAGTGATCCATAATTTTATCACTGTAAACGATAAATCAACAGAACAAGGGATCACGTCAGCGTTTGTTTACATTTTCGACACCAGGCAAGTCTTGCTGTTATTGCCCATTTTTGTTTCCTTTCTACTTGCACTAATTTTTACAGCGAAATATGTCTCCCATTTCTTTACAAGTAAGATATAATTGTATTTTCATACGTTGTGACTTTTCAGGAGATAATATACTGTGTATTTTATTGTATTGTATGACCATGTTGTGACTTTATTGTTATATTTCAGATTGTACTATAATTTTATTTCTCCATTCCAAGTAACAGTAAGCTTTCCTTTCTCTGTAATAGATTGTTGAAAAATACTCTGCAGGTACATTGCCAACCAGTAAGGCAGTCATTCCTGTACAGTTTTGAAGAGCAAGACCCCCCACCAGCAAGACCTTCACCTGTAACAATTACATAAATTGTGATTGTTTTACTAGCAGATTTTGTAAAGGTAACTGATTATTGTTCTAGGTGCTAATCAGCAGTATCTGATTCTGTTTCTCTTATAAAACTTCACAGTAACTTTGAATTTCAAAATGCCGCGGAACATCATTTGCGTAGCCTACTCCGGTAGTTTCACTGGATCCTTTTTTATGGACCATTCCTTTGTTTGCAGGCTAGGCAAACTATGTCAGAGCTTGGAAGACAAGGTGACCGAAGCTACAAATAAAATTAACAGCCTGACCCATAAAGTTGATGTGCTGGAGGAGTTCATTGTGAGCAACGTTGGACACACTGTGGACGATAGCCCCACTGCTCTGCCAACCGCTGTCCAGGTTGACCATTCTCCTCCCTCTGTAGTTACTTTTTTCCCCACCATATAGAACGAGTTCCAACCAATGCAGAATGGTGCCAGGCTTGTGAGAAAAAGGAGCATCATTCCAGTAACCACTTACAATAAATTTCAGATTCTCACAGAAATAGAGGAAGAGCCCCATGAAGCACGGGTTGTGGAGGATTCCATCAACTGTGGTCAGTTGGTGGAATTCTGCAGCCATGCACCCTCTAAACGAAAGCGTTTTTGTATTCCAGGTGCAGGAGTAGATGACATAACAGAAGCTGTGGATGACATTTTTTAGAATGCAGCAAATGACAGCCTTGTTATCATTCATACAGGTACCAACGATGTCATGCAAACCCGATCAGAGGAGCTGATGGAGAAGGACAGGAAGATGATCCAACGCTACAAGGAGAAAACTAACCACATTTAAATTTCAGGCATACTACCAAGGATTAACTCCTTAACCGCGGGGCGTCACTTTCGTGATGTTCAGGCGCAAGGGATCATGCCAGAGGGCGTCACTTTGTGATTCTGTGTTATTTTGAATTCGCCCAGGCTTTCAAGTGGTGGCTTGTATCATCTGTCAGTATTGCCAGTGCCCAGTTATAGTCAGCACTGCTAATGTCATCTGCACTCCCATCCCTTATTGACAATTTAATCATTTTTCCCCTGTCCTTGACTCCCTTCCTTACCTCCCCTCAATTACCCTCTCCTCCCGCCTGCCGTGCAGCACTACGTGCAAATCCTCCAGGATTCCTCCACTCCTTTCATCCACTGAAATGTGCCCTATGCCCTGTTCTTGTACAATATAATATATATAAAAAAAGAGAAAAGGTAACAGATACTGCCATACACCTGGAATGGGCTAATTATCACCTGGCAACACCCCACGTGCACTCGTTCGCTAATATTCCCTGTTTATTTCCCCATGAAATATGCAGTACGATCTATTCTCGAAATAAAAATTTAAGAAAGGAAAGGAGAAGCCTAAGTGATATTTACATTCACCTGGCACTACCTAATTATGTATTGTCTAGATTTCCTGCAAATCATTTCACAGCATATAAATTAGCAGCTGTCACCACGCTGACATTGTCAACCCTTCCCTGCTCATATATGACGTCTGTACTCCCATCCATTGTTGACAATTTAGCCATTTTTCCCCTATCCTTGACTCTCCTCCTTACCTCCCCTCCATTACCCTCTCCTCCCGCCTGCCCAGTAGCGCCGCACTACATAAATCCTGCCCGGATTTTTCCACTCATTTCATCCATTGGAATGTGCCCTATGCCCTATTCTTATACAAAATAATATATATATATATATATATATATATATGTATAAGAGAAAAGGTAATTGATACTGCCATACAACTGGAATGGGCTAATTATCACCTGGCAACTCCCCACGTGCACTCACTCGTTAACTTTCCCTGTTTATTTCCTCATGAAATATGCCGTATGACCTGTTCTCGTAATAAAAATATACACAAGGAAGGAAGGGAGAAGCCTAATTGATATTTGCATTCATCTGGAACTACCAAATTTATTATGTATTGTCTAGATTTCCTGCCAATCATTTCACAGCATATAAATTAGCAGCTGTCATCACGCTGACATTGTCAACTCTTCCCTGCCCATAATAAGCCACATCATCCAGTTTACTGTCGTCTTTCAAGGTGAAACCATGTCGGATTTGCGCCCCTCCATTTCTGCCGCTTCTGCAACCACTGCAAAGGGTCCTGTGACCTCTACCCCTACTAAACCTCATGTGGGAAGGGGTAAAGGACTAAATGACTGCTGTGGAACGTGAACTGGCTAATTTATCCATGATAATGATGGACAGTGACTACGATCTTCCTGGTGAATCATATGACTTGGACTAATAACAGTGAAAGTGAAAGCTTCGCTCTCTGCGCTAGTTTACTGAACAAGAAAGTGAATGCCTGGAGTGAAAATAAACTACTAGTAGTGAAGGAAACCTATGGATAAATATTGTATATATAAATCAGTGTAATAAAGCACTTGGAATATAATGTGTGAGTGTGTTTATAAATATTAAATGACATCTCCTCCTCAGAAAACCAGCGGGAAATGGGTGCAGGTGGAAAGCTCGTACGCGGTCGTAATTTCCATTGCTTTCACTTTTTTTTTTTTTGAGTATGGATTCCAAACTACTTGAAATTCATAGAATAGTGTTTCTAGTGATAATATCAGGCAGTGGTAATCATATTACGGAGTGTCGGGAATGTAAAGTGGAGGCTTCGTTACCCAACTTTAGAAGTTTCCACAAGTCCTAAGGTAGTCGATGAAGGCTCAACAAACATCCCAGGAGAAAACTGAAGGAATGTGCCATATGCATATATAATCATAATATTCTAGGACTAATAACTGATTTTTGGCAAATATTTTTATAAAGTCAGTCAGAGCGTGATTATCCCTGCGGGAATGCAGGAACCACTTCCGACACCCCTGCGGTTAAGGGGTTAATGCAGGGAATGCCTTCAGCAGAGCATTTAGTATAAATAACAGAGTCACTTTGCTTACAGGAAGGAGTTGAGTTCATTGACACTTGGAATCAGCTTTACTAGCAGTGAACACTATTTGCAAATGATGGACTGCACTTGAATGCTGGTGGTTCTGCCCGTCTCGGTCATTTGCTTAGTGATGTAATAAGTTTTTTCTGGAGAAAAAACAAGCATCACGAGAAGCAAACGTAGATGTCATACAATCCGATAAATCAATAAGTAAAAGAACACACATTAAAGCTATTCTTGTAATTGTGTGTAGTCTAGGTAATAAATTTTCTGATTTAGAGGCCCTTGTCTTTACCAAAGATTATGATGTAATTGGTATAACAGAACCGTGGCTAGATACTGAGCAGAGGGATTTTCTAGTGGAGTTTAAATTACCAGGCTATCACATTTTTAATAGTGAAAGGAAGAATCGAGCAGGGGGCGGTGTGTTGTTATATATTAAATCAGGATTTCATCCAGTCGAAATTACCAAGCCATGTATTGAAAACATTGACACTATTTTTATTCAGCTTAGAAATGAATCTATTAAGAAAATCACTCTTGGGTTAATTTATCATCCACCTGGTCAGCCACTCAACATTGATAATGAAATCTACAATCAAATTGCCGAATTATCTTGTATGCAATGCACTGTAATATTTGGTGATTTTAATTTACAAGTTCCAAAATGGGGAGAAGCCCTATGCTTTCACACAGGGTTAGACGTGAATACAAACTTGCAGGAAAGTTCTTTGTATCAATTTGTAAATTATCCAACATGTGGATCTAACATCCTAGATCTTGTCTTAGCTACATCAGAAAATGTAGTGAGTAACGTTACTGTACAGGTGATCATCGCATAGTTATATTTAAAATTAAATTCAGTGAAGACAGTGTCAGGGCCAGTTGAGAGAAAGTGCCCAATTTTAAGAGAGCAAAGTTAAAAAAATTAAAGGCAATTGTAGGTGCAAGTGACTGGCATCCCATTGTTGAAACTTTATATATCAATGATGCATGGATTTTTTTTTACAGAAACTCTGAACGGTGCCGTCAGTTTATGTATTCCAATATGGAACAGAAGGCCTGCCAAATATTCTAAACCCAAATGGTGGAACTCCGATGTTAATCATTGTCTAGAAGCAAAAAATCGTGCATATTAGAATAATAATACCACAAACAAAGTGACAAAAATGAATATGATGCCCATCGACGAAAACCCAAAATATTAATTAAATGCAGTAAGAAAAACCTTGAGGCACATATTACAAGTATCACTAAATCAAATCCCAAAGAATTTTTCGGTTACATATGAAGCAAAAAGGTAATAACTCCATCAATCGGTCCCTTAATCATAGATAACAGAGAGCACACTGATGATGAAACTACGATGGCAAAAATTCTTAATACTCTCTTCGGTTCAGTATTTACAACAGAAAATATACATGCGATTCCTACTGTTTCCCCCATTCCCATGGAAGAGGGCAACATAATCACTGACATTACAGTTAGTGATCATGGCGTACTGCTTGTAATAAACAAATTAAAAGAGAATAAAACACCAGGACTGGACAAAATATCTCCACGTGTATTGAAGGAACGACAGAATGAAATATCAAAGCCTTTATGTGAACTTTTTGACTTATCACTTAAGAGCAGTAGGGTGCCCAATGAATGGAAGCTTGCTAACGTAACCCCAATATTCAAAAAGGGCAACAGAGTCCAACCAGAAAACTACCGCCCAATTAGATTAACATCAATCGTTTGCAAATTGGTTGAAAGTATTATCAGAGACATGTTTGTGAAACATTTAGAAACAATCTCATAAAAGATTCGCAACATGGTTTTCGTAATAATCGCTCTTGCCTTACGAATCTGCTTGACATTTTCAATGATATACTGAACATGTATGATGAGACTAAATCTGTTGATGTGATCTACCTCGATTTTCAAAAGGCTTTTGACTAAGTCCCATACAAAAGACTCCTTCAGAAGCTAAAGGCACATGGTTTCAGTGGCAGTGTTCTCGGACGGGTAGAAGATTGGCTCACAGGACGAAAGCAAACATTTGTAATAAATGGAAAAGAGCCAGACTGGATAAACATTACAAGTGAAGTGCCACAGGGTTCAGTGTTAGGTCCTATTCTTTTCTTAATATATGTAAATGATATTGACGAAGGATTGTGTTGTAAGATTTCAAAATTTGCTGATGATACCAAAATAGGTAACAGAGCAGATACAGCGCTGCAAAGGCAGGCAATTCAGAGAGATCTTGATCAACCGTTTAACTGGGCCCAAGTGTGGCGAATGGATTTCATTATTAATAAATGCAAAAGTGCTAAACATTCGAAGTACAAATGTAAGAGTTATTTATAGCATGAATAATGTTCAACTTGATGGGGCAAACCATGAAAAAGACTTAGGAGTTATAATAACAAACGATTAAAACCAAGCAAACAATGTACAGAAGCTGTGAAAAAGGCCAGTAAATTGATTGGATTCAAAGGCAGAGCATTTGAATATAAGTTCGATAATATTGTCCTCACATTGTATAATTCCTTAGTACGCCCTCACTTGGAGTTTTGCGTTCAGTTTTGGTCACCGTATTATAAGAAGGATATGGAAAAGCTTGAAAGAGTGCAGCGAAGAATGACAAAGATGATACCTAGATTGAGAAAAGAAGCTTACGAGGAACATTTAGAAGCCCTGAATCTCTTTACCCTGACTAAACAGAGGATACGACGAGATTTAATTCAAGTATTCAAAAAATTCAAAGGACATGATAACATGGCTGTCAATAAATACTTCACAGTTGATCACTCAAATTATACTAGAAGGAATGGGCATAAAATAATTGGCAAACGATTCCATTCACATGAAGCTAAGCATTGCTTCTTCAATAGAGTTGTAAATATATGAAATAAATTGCCTTCCAGCGTAGTAAACTGTAATACAGTACAAACCTTTAAAGGTCTCCTGGCAAAGTATTTGTCATCTAACCCTCAGCTTAACATGTTTACTCCTGAATAAAACACTTGTGTATGTATAATTTTCTACTTTATTTTATTTAGGTTTATTTAAGTTTTTCAATGCAAATATAGTATATGCACAGACTAGGATATGCACAGACAGCCCTGAGTTAACGGTAACTACTCATACTTTCGACCTGTGATGGGCTGTGGATCACTGAGAGTTCCTGTTAGTTAAGTGGCCACCATTGGGATTCTTTTAATGTACCAGGGGTCACTGCTTCAGGAGGTGACTTGTGTGCTTGTCCCACATGGGAAAGTTCCTAGTCTCAGTGGAATGAATGGAGCTGGGACCTGATTGACTGCTGTCTACCTTAATAGCGCCAGGCAAGGCTGCCGCATCACCCCTGAGGATCCACACTGTGCACTGTGCAAATTCCACGCTGTGTCCGCAGACGCCACATTAACTCAATGTACCCATACATAGTGCCATGCATTAGTAATATATTTATTCGATTATTCATTTTACTTTACTACTTTCACTTTCAGGTTATTCATACTGGTAGCTTATAGATAATGTATTATAGAATGCAGCATTTCCTTTTCAGTCTTTCCTATGAAATTTCCATGTCAGTTCCTCCATGTTCCATGGTGGTTTTTCTCACTTTTTCTTGCCAGTTTTAACTGGAGGGTTTGGAGGCAGGGGGAGCCTTCTTGCTTTACTATCCTTATCCTTCAGCATGTAGAGTTAGATCTCATAGTCATAGTCTACTGTGTAACAAACAACCTCGAAAGGACCATAAGGTCTGTTGCTGTTTGCTCTCCTTTGTAATCCTTTGTACTCCTTCCCTTGCCTTACCATTCACCTCCTCCCTGGCTTCCCTTACTTTCCATCTCCTCCCTCCTAACACCCTGCCTCTCATCCCTCCCTTCTCTCACCCTCTCATTCTTCCCTTGTCTTGCCCTCCCTCTCATCAGTCTCGACCCTCCCCCTCCCCCTCATCCCTCCTTTCCCTCACCCTCCCTTTCATCCCTCCCTTCCATCACCCTCCGTCTGCGGCTTCGCATCTCTCATGCTTCTTTCACTCCACCCTTCCTACACCCTCCCTCCCAACCCCCCTACCTTTGCTTTTACTCACACAACTAACCTTTTTTAGGATGATTGGTAGCTGTCGAGTCGTCTGGTTCAGAGCCGGGGTCTGAATGTGGCGAGGGTGAAGGGCTAGGCATTGGGATTGGTGAGGGACTGGGAGACGGGTCAAGAAAGGAATCAAGATAGTGTTTGGTAGAGGGAGTACGCTTTGGGATTGGTGAGGGATCACGTGAATGCTTAGGTGAGGAAATTGGAGAGAGGTTAGGGACAGACTTGGGAGAGAGGTTAGGAGAGTGATCAGAAGAGCTTGGAAAGGTGTTGTAAGAGGCATCAAGAGAATGCTTAGGAGAAGGATTAAGAGAAGGATTGGAGGAAGGCTCAAGATAAGGATTAAGAAAAGAGTTCGAGGAAGGATGAGGGGAATGCTCAGGTGAGTCAGGAGAGAGGTTAGTGGAGGGGTTAAGAGAGGAATCAGAAGGTGTAGCAGTGTGGTAAGGGGAGGGGTTAAGACAGGGGTCAGAAGGTGTAGCAGTGTTGTAAGGGTAGGGGTCCAAGGGGTCAGGAGGTGTAGCAGTGTGGTAAGGGGAGGGGTCCGAGGGTTCTAACTCTCTTACCAGTGTGGTAAGGGGAGCGGTCCGAAGGGTCAGAAGATTCAGTAGTAATGCTGGGGTGGCCAGCGGTCTCTGAAACATCATAAACATCTACATTCCATGGCAAGATAGCTGGTCGAAGATTACTACTACTGCTATTAATCCCACTACTACTACAACTGATTAAATCATTATTATTTATTATTATTATTATTATTATTTTTATTATATTATTATTATTATTATTATTATTGTCACTACTATCATCATCATCATATTAATAATAATAATAATAAAAATAATAAAAATAAATAATAATAAAAATAAATAATAATAATAATAATAATAATAACAATAATAATAATCTATCTATCTATTGCCAGACCCCTTAATCCCGAAAAGGGTGGCTACAAAAAAATCACCTCCATATCGCCCTGTCCCCTGCCATTTAATTGCCCTGCTCCCAGCTCACAACCTCCTCTTCCATATACCTCTCCATTCCATCCCTCCATTTCATCCTTGGCCTTTCCCTCCCTCTCCCCCCCTCCACCTCACTCACATACACTTTCTTTTCAGTCTCTTACTCTCCATCCTCTCCACATGGCCAAACCACCTCAGTTGTTTCTCCTAACGCTTCCTATCGCATTCACATCCACACCACATCGTTCCTTCACTTCCTCATTTGTCAATCTGTCTCTCCAGGTGACCCCACATGCTCCTGTCAAATAACTCATTTTCACTGCTCTCACTCTTGACTTCTGTCCCTCCAACAAGGTCCAAGCTTCACCTCCATACGTTAGAGTTGATGTCACAATACTGTCATGTAGTAACTTTTTCACTTCCATGCTCACTTCCTTATTTCTTATCACTGCTTTCAAGAAACCTGCAACCTTTCTTCCTTGTTGAACCCTTTCAAGCACTTCATTCCCTACACTTCCATCCTTACTCATCACACTACCCAAATACTTAAACATACCCACATTTTCCACTTCCTCCTCATCCAGCCTCACTGTACATTCACTGACTTCAGTTCTCTCGAAGACCAAAACTTTACTCTTCCCTACATTCACCTTTAGATTCCGTTTCTTTTACACTCTCCCAGACTCATCCACCAAGCCTTGCAGCTCCTTATCGTCTTCACTCAACAACACAGTGCCATCTGCAAACACCAGTACAAGGAGTTTCCAGACACTACCCCTCTCTCACTAGGGCCACTCCAACATCCACTGCCCTACCTTGTATCTCTCTTATAACCCCATCCATGTACAGATTGATCAACCACGGAGACATGACACATCCTTGCTTCAATCCAACCTTTAAACAGAAAAATTCACTCAGTTCACTGTCCACACGCACTGGAGCCTTAGGACCCTTATACATACTCTTCACGGCCTTCAACAACTTCCCATCTACTCCATATATTCTTAATACTTTCCACAATCCGTGTCTATCCACCCTGTCATATCCTTTCTCCAAATCCATTGAGGCCTCATACAACTTCTTTCCCTTCTCTAGAAACTTTTCTACCTAGGATCTAAGAATGAATATCTGATCTACACAACCTTTTCCCTTCCTAAAACCTCCCTGTTCTTCTCCAAGTAATTCCACTGTTATTTTCCTAACTCTGTCAATAAGTATCTTACCGGATACCTTTCCTATTACACTAAGAAGACAAATGCCCCTATGATTACCCCACGCTTCTTTTTCCTCTTTTCCTTTGTACAAGGGAATAATTATACCTAACTTCCAACCTCCGGGACTCTACCTTCCTCTCAGGCCAATCTGCACATCTTCCACATCCATTCTACTACTATCTGTCCCACATGCTTCAGCATTTTCACCACACACTCCACCAATTCCTGGGGCTTTCCCCATTTTAACTTCTTCATTGCTTCCACAACTTCCATCCTACTGATTTCCTCCTCTCTTCTCACATCCCTCCATCTCCCAGCCATTCCCCAACCACTTATACTCGCATCACTTTCATTCTCTATGTTCAGCAATTCCTTAAAGTGTTCTCTCCATCTGCTCATTTTTTCTCCCTTCTCCACTAGCAATCTACCATATTTATCTTTCACTCCCCAACTAACTTCTTTGGCACCCTGTATAACTCTCTTTACCTCTTTCCAGAAGACTTTCTTACACTTCCTCTACTTTACACTCGAATTCCTTCCAAATTCCTCATCCACTCTCTTGTTACTCTCTCTTACTACTGTTTTCATCTCTCTCTTTCTCTCTACATAGAACTCTTTCTTCTGTCTCTCAACTTCTTCCATTCCCCTGTTTCTCATCCACTCACTATATGCTTTCTTCTTTTGTGCCACAGCCTCTCTCACCTCTTCATTGTGCCATGCTGTTCCCTGAACCCCCTTTTATCTTCTCTTCACCCGACACACCACCTCACATGCTGCACAGATTTCGTCTGTGAATATCTTGCACACACCTTCCACGTCCCCCATCTGCTCCAGTCCATATTTACCCAATCATTCCTTCACTTCCCTCTTATATTCTGCCTTTTTTCCATCCTCTTGTAACCTTTTCACCCTGCTTGTATGAAGTGCTTCCTCCTGTCCTTCCCTACTTTTCCTTCTCCATTTCATTTGTACTTTGATTCTGACCACCACCAAGTGGCGATCAGAATGTCTACTCCTCCAACCTCGATGTACTCTTGCATCTATTACACACCTTCTCATCCTTTTATCCACACACTCATAATCAGTCATTGCCTTCCGTTCATTCAGTTCACCACCCGCCATTCTCATCACTCGCCACGTATACCTATGGATCATTTTGTGCCTGAAGATGGTATTGGCTATCACCAACCCTCTCCTAGCACAAATATCCATTAAAGCACTGCCATTCTCATGCACCTCTGCAGGCATTCCCCACTCACCAACTACTTCATCCACCTTCACATTCCCTACTTTTTCATTCATATCTCCAATCAAAAACACTCTCTCATTCCTTTCAAACTTTTCCATGCACACTTCCACATTTGTCCAGAACTCTTCTCTCACTCTGCTTGCACGATCTTGCATTGGTGCATACACGCACACAATCTCCCACATTTGTAGTCCAACTTTCAGTCTTCCCCATATAATCCTTGCACCAACTGATCCATACTCTTTTATACTCTCCTTCCATCTGTTACAACAATACACACTCCATTCTCACTTTCTCCCCCACATATACCCCATCATACTCCCATTCTCTCACACTCTCACCTCACCGTTTAGTTTCAGTTAATCCACATACATCTACTTTCGCACTCGCAAGCTCCTGGACAATCTCTCTTTCTCCTCATCATTTGCACCCCTTACATTCCATGTAGCTATCCGTATCATGTCCTTTGTTCGGTTTTTAGTCGCCACCTGTTGGTCAGTCCTGGTCTGAGGCATCTTGTTCGTATTTTTAGTTACCGGTAGTTGTCTCCCGGGGAGGGGCACTAACCCTCAGCCAACTCACTTGTTGTCACGTAAGGAACACGTGTTGGTTGATTATAAGGTTATCACCCAGCATTATAGATGCTTTCCGGGTTTACAGGAAATCAATTGGCTTGCCACTCGATGTAGAGCTACCCTAAAAACAGAATACCAGTACACTAAGTGAGTGGATGATGGCCGCCCTCACCTAATTATTATTATTATTATTATTATTATTATTATTGCTATTATTATTATTATTATTATTATTATTATTATTATTATTATTATTATTATTATTATTATTATTGTAGGGTATGTTTATCACAAGGTGGGAGGCAAAGCCAATGGTGGCAACAGGAAGACAGCAATAAGGCAGGCAAAGGAATGTGGGGATGAATAACTGTCGCTGAAGAAGGGCTAGCTAGAGTGGTGGTATGTTGTAACAGAGAAGCTTGGAGGAGGATAATACCCAATCCACTGGGCATGATACCTGGCATGAGGTGCCTGCCATTTGATAACTACCCTAGGTGAGTACAGTGCATGACACGAGTCATGGCAAGGCAGCCACGTGTCATGCCAAGGTTGGTAAACAGGTGTAATGCTAAGGTAGACAGGTCTGGTGGTAAGGCGGACAGATGTGTTGGTAAGCCAGAGAGGTGTGGTGGTAAGGCAGACAGGTGTGATGGCAAGGCAGACAGGTTTGGTGGTAAGGCAGACAGGTGTGATGGTAAGGCAGACAGGTGTGGTGGTAAGGCAGACAGGTGTGATGGTAAGGCAGACAGGTGTGGTGGTAAGGCAGACAGGTGTGATGGTAAGGCAGACAGGTGTGGTGGTAAAGCAGACAGGTGTGATGGTAAGGCAGACAGGTGTGGTGGCAGGCGGACATGTGTGATGATAAGGTAGACAGGTGTGATGATAAGATAGACAGATGCTGTTTAGTAGTAATACAGTAACTTACGTATTGCTGTGGTGCGGTGTATCTGCATCGTGTGGCTCAGCAACATCAGGGACCACCACACAGCCACCATACCACCAAAACCACTGCCAGACGCCATCACTGCAACAAAAGGATTCACCTTAGCAACAATTGCTCACTCCCTCACTCATTCAACACATTCAGTCAATAATTCATCATTTATTTACCTACTCACCACACTGCCTGACTCACAACTCATTCCCTGACTCACCAGTTGACTGACTGCCTCAGCACTCTTTCACAGCCTCGTGACATAGCTCATCACTCATTTAGCAACCCACCACAGTGACTAGCTGACTCACAACTCATTCACTGACTCACCACACTGACTGATTGACTCAGCACTCTTTCACATCCTTGTGACATGCACCCGCTATCCTTCCAAACTGACTGGCTGACTGACCACACTCACTGACTGATCCATTGCACTCACACCCTGACTCACCGAGTATTCACTGACATACCTTGACCCTCTGAAAACACTCATTTAACCAGTTCACTAACTGACTCAGCACACTAATTCGTTTATCACAATAATTAACTGACTCACCACACTCACTGACTGATTCACCACTCACCACACTGGTTGACTTTCCAGTCACTGACTGGCTCAACACACTCACTGATTAAACACTCTGACTTTCATCATTCACAACACTGATTTACCACACTCACTGACTGACTCAAGACAACCTTTGTGTCACTACATTCAAAACTCACCACACTCACTGACTCATCACATTACTTTCCTGAGTCACCATGTCCATTCACTGACTGACCATACTTACTGACACCACTGATTTACTGGGTGAACACACTACTTTACCAAGTCATCACGTCCATTCACTGACCCACCACACTACTGAGCCACCATCCCCATTTACTGACTTACCACATTCACTGACTCACCACTCACTCACTGGCTCACTACACTGACTCACTACTCACTCACTCACTGGCTGACTCACCATACTCACTGACTCGCTACTCACTGACTCACCATATTCACTGGCTCATTATAGTAATTCACTGAGCCACTATGCTCAGTCACACATGCATTGACACACCACCCACTCATTGGCTCACCTTACTACGTTACTGAGTCAACATGCCTATTCACTGACTCACCACACTCAGTGACTCACCACTAACTCACTGACTCAGTACACTGCCTCAATGGGTCACCGTGCTCAATCACTGAGGCACTAAACTCATTGCCTGACTCGTCACATTCATTGTCACACACACACACACACACACACACACACACACACACACACACACACACACACACACACACACACACACACACACACACACACACACTGCCCACTTGACCCTAGTGACCCCAGATGGAAGTAAAGGGGTTGATAGGACCTAAAGTGACATTGATCATGCATCAGAGTCTGACTGGACTTGAAAATGATATGACTGAACTGGCTAGGATGTGAAGGCTTTGATGGATCTAAAAATGCCAGCACGGTCCTGAACTAACATCAGTCCTTGACAACGATGGAATCCTTTTATTCATCATCATCATGTAATGTTATTTGTGTTACCATGGACCTTCCCAACTGGAGGAGTTGGATGCAGCCTCCATTAACTCCTTTTGCACTAGGGGCCTCTGGAGATGAACAAACAGGTGTAGCTTAGCAAACAAATTCTTGTAATTGCCCTTGTACTTAATGCATTAATAAAGCTGACCTGCTTCAAGTGATCTAAATGGACTGATATGAACCTGGGATTACCCAGTTGGATCACTATGGCCCTGGATTGTCGCGAATCCAATTAACCAATCAAATTTGATTCTTTCAATATTTTACCACAAAAAGTTCCCTACACTGTACCAAAGCGTTTGGCTTGGTTGTAACAAAATAGTAATATAGCATCACGATAGTGGGAGAGATAATCAGCCTGTGGTGATGATAATATAAAATAAACAGAAAAAGTGACAGGATGTAAATGAATAGAAATGCGGCTGAGTTGCTGAGTCTAAGTTTGAACACTGGCCAAATGACCTAAACCAGTGGATGTATGTACCTAAACTGACTGGCGTTAACCTTATTCAGCCAAAATGGATGGGAGTGGCTGGAATGAAGCTCAAGTGGCACATATATATTGCTGTACATGTTTTTTATTATTTAGGTCACAAAGGAACTAGTGGGCCATTGGTGTCTATGTTATGATGGTTATACCAGGTGGCAGGTATAAGGTTTAATGCTTATGCCAGCACGACGCAACAACACTGTCAGTAGATGCACTGAGTTTTATCGCTTCAGATTACAGGCCCAGAATAGACCGACATCCTGCTTACCCAGATAGCTGACTTGGCAGCAGCTGGGTTGTGCTGTGGCCTAGCTAATGCCCTGGCAGTAAACTGAATTGGTAAACTAAAGAACTGGTTAATTAATGTACTGGTAAACTAATGTACTAGAAAATTAATAGTTTGATGAACCACAAAACCAGTGAAATGGTTATCTAGTGAAGTGGACAACTATTGAACGGTGTAACTTGATCAAGACATAAACTAATGACCTTGACAACTAATGAAGTACAGTGGGAGACTGGTAAAAGCATAAACCAGTGAACTATTGAAATAGTAAACTAATGAACTCCCACATTAGTGAAATAGCACAATAGTAAACTAGATAATTAATACACTGATAAATTATGTAACTGATTAACTGGGACACAAGTAAAAGGTTTAACTAATGAACGGCTTTATTAGTGAATTAAGGAACACAGAAAGCAATGAATGGGTGCACTAATGAAATGGTAAAGTAAGCAACGGATATACTATACTCATTTTACTTTAACTTGGCCTAAAATTGCCATCTATTCATCTTCATTACTGATTTCTAACACGAGATAAACACTACAGTGTGATACTAGTCATGAAGAGGTGCAAAGGAAGGGATGTAGAGCCATAGTATTGTCTTATTCTACGTGGAATAAGCCGCAAAAGGACAAACATATGTGCCAAGTTAAGGTAAAGGAAGTATGTGAAGTAGGAAAATAATGAAGTGTTAAATAATGGAAGGACATGTTGTGGTAGGGTGTTAGGCAGGGGAGACTTTACTGGGTCAAGATACAGTCCGAAAACACAAGCTAATTAACTGGTATGTAGGAGGATACCCAAGCAGGTTCACATGCTGTGGGTAAGGCATACTCTTTCTTGTATATCAAAACATGTATCATAGTCAAGGGAAAAAGTTTTAATCTCCCAACAATTATTTTTTGCTGGAAAAAAGCATTTGTACCAACAGCCTGCTGGTGGTCTGGTAGGATATATTAAAGAAGTATATGGGAGATGTTATGGCAAAACTGTTAGAATGTTGTTGCTATTGTTCTTTTCTGTTGGTCTGTGTGGCCAAGCAGAATCACTGACCACAAGCAAGCAGCCGCAGTCCTGTGGCAGACAGCGCCTTGCTAGGACCGAAATAGGGCTCTTAACCTGGCGAGGTGCAGGGAAAATGGATAGCCGCCAAGAAGATGAGCTTTGTATAGAGGTATAAAAAAGTAGGATTTCAGGCCAGAATTTGACAACTTGGTAAATGAGAAAAATCTCTTGGCCGGGAATGTTGTGCCAGGCCAGCTACCGCGCCTGGGCCCAACAACACTGTTATAGCAGGACCTCTCTGCACCATGGTAAACATTAACCTACTAACTTGTTGCTGCCATAAACACCATACAACTTAGCCTAATGCTACACCTTAATATTATGTCTCTCTATAAATCCGCCCATCTGTCGGTCTGTCTATCTATCTACTGATCTGTAGGGAGATAGATAGACTGGCAGATATTAGCAGGAATACCTGTCGTGTCGTTAGAGAGTTAAAAAAAAAAAAAAGCTGTCCATGCATCCCAATGTTGCCTGTTATCATCGCTAGGGCAATCACCACTAAAACATCCTCATTATCACTGTGCTCACTAGTACTGTGATCATTACCGGAACCACAGCCACCTCTAACTTTACAGTAACCATCATCGCTGCCTCTACCACCACAACAACCATCATCCCTGCCGCCATCATCACTAGGAATAATGTAAATGTTAAGGGCAGACAGTTTTGCATTATGTACACGTATATTTGCCCATTTCTTATCTTTTAATTATTTGCTGACCATTTTTTATAATGTTAAGATATATTCACTATATGAGTTGCAGTACTGTCAGCAGAAATGACCAGTGTCGAAGAAGAAATGCATTATTAATAGTGTAGATTATTACGGTATTTGTGGTATAAAATTTACAGAGTCAAGTTTGTGATATGTACCGTAACTATTCCTACAATGACAAAAGATATTTGAACATTTTAGTCTTGCAATTTAGAGACAACTTTGTTTAACTTCGGAGCGCCCCCCCCACCCTCCCCATTGGGTACATCTTGCTTACCGGTGTCATATGCAAGGAGTGACTTTATGCTGGAAGTTACCGTTCCCTTCTCTATTAAGCCTAAATTAACCTAACCTAACCAAACCTAACCTAACCTTAACCTAACCTTATCCTAGATCAACCTAACCTAAATAAACCTAAAATAAGCTAATTTTGATTCACAAAATGACTAATTTCACAATCTGCCTGTAACATACATATATATCTATACTTATATATATCCATATATCGACCTATAGTTACCTACAGGTCGATAAGACATCCGACTATCTTCCTGACACATGTATTTCATACAATATTGTTGATAAATGGCACAAAATATAAGATAACATACGGATACTTTCAAAATAGAAGCTAAACGGCCACTCTGCGCATGCGCACTGAGCGAAACGGTTATTTCCAGCATAAGTCACTCCGTGCATACGACACCGGGCAGCCCCAGGCGCTCTCACCATGTCTAAAAATAAGTTTGAGTTGGCGTCTACCTCGGTATAAGCAAAGAGGCATGCCTTGGAGATTCACTCTGCCAGAACATCACCAGGATGGCCGTCTACTTCCGTGATTTTTTTTTTTTTTTTGCCAAGTAAAATAAACCCTGCCAACCCACACCATACACTCAAATTAACCTTGTTATGTTTATAGAAAACTTAGAAAATGGAGGAAAGAGTCTCCTGCACCCTGATCGACGTGTACATAGGCCTCTTCACTGGTCCATTCCAGCTCAAAACCTGTCCAAAACAGAGGTCTACCTTTCTGCAAAAATTTAGTTTTCCTAATAAAAAAGAAAAAAAAAAACTCTAGGTGGACACTGAGGACCAGCTCACAAACTTTCTCTCTCTCTCTCTCTCTCTCTCTCTCTATCTATCTATCTATCTCAGCGTTTATATAATATATATATACATATATATATATATATATATATATATATATATATATATATATATATATATATATATATTTTTTTTTTTTTTTTTTTTTTTTTCATACACACATACATGTACACACACACTTAAAACTGCCAATGACACTCTCCTCAACACAGAGTGAGTAACTTACTGTACAATGCAGAATCTTGAAGTTGAAAATAAACAAGACTGCTAACACAAACGGTAATGCACTGGTCCACTCTTGCACTCTTTCTTTAATCACCTTTTCTTAACACCACAGTAAGGACAAATTATTCCCATACATCTTACGATGGTGTTATGAACAACACTAACGTTAGGTGTGAAATTTTCAGATCTACCAAAATGAGGTATCCAGATGACTGTCACTGCGGTGTTAGATGTCAGACTCTGATGTCTCTTGTGCCTCTCGCTTCCACCTCATGTTGTAACCCTCACTCCTTCCCCCCCTCACCCTGCCCCATCCCTTCCTTCCTCACTCAGCTTCCTCCCTCCCTTCCTCACTCGGCCTCCTCCCTCCATTCCTCATTCGGCCTCCTCCCTCCCTTCAATACCCTACAGTACATCCTCCTTTCTTCCTCAACCTGACCCTATTCCTTCATAGTGTTTTCTATCATCCACCCTCCTTCCCATCATCCTTCTCCCTTTCTCTACTGATTTCATTTTTTTTTTTTTTTAGTCTTTTCTATCTCTTCCACCCAAACCCTCTGCCTTCTGCCGTTTCTCTTTTATCCAAACTTCCTCCCTCCTTTTGCTGTTTCCTTTTTCTCTACTTCCACTATATTTTTCCTTCGCCTCCGTTCCTCAGTCACTCACTGTTTCTCCCTGCTTCCCTCTATTCTCCCCTGCCCCATTCATTCATTCTCCAATCCTTCCCTCTTCCCAGTCCTCTCTCTCTCTCTCTCTCTCTCTCTCTCTCTCTCTCTCTCTCTCAT
Organism: Coenobita brevimanus; assembly: GCF_032717465.1. Classification (NCBI taxonomy): domain Eukaryota; kingdom Metazoa; phylum Arthropoda; class Malacostraca; order Decapoda; family Coenobitidae; genus Coenobita; species Coenobita brevimanus. The sequence continues at coordinate 17,639,313 of NC_137002.1, forward strand.
CCCCCAACCTTTTCCCTCCTTCCCCCACTGCTGCCCCTCCTCTTACGCCCCTCTCCCTTACTGTGCATTGTCGCTCCCCTGCCTCTTGTGCTTCCCCACACATATTACGAAATTTTTTTTATTATTGCACCTTTGCTTACGATAGCAGGAGAGGGCGTTATTTGGCTCGACGTGTGTGTGTGTGTGTGTGTGTGTGTGTGTGTGTGTGTGTGTGTGTGTGTGTGTGTGTGTGTGTGTGTGTATGTGTGTGTGTGCTTGTGTATGTGTGTATTAGAAAGAGAGAGAGAGAGAGAGAGAGAGAGACTGATAAGCTCAAACATCCGGACGTTTAGGAGCAACAAACAGATCTATAAAAACATACCCAAAGACACAAAGAACTCAGATGGAAACACTATTGTGCAGGCAAGAAAATGCACACACACACACACACACACACACACACACACACACACACACACACACACCTGCCTCTGTTGCCTGCCACGCTTACTCACCTCCCTTGCGCACTCACCTTACTCATACCCGTTTTCTCACCTCAAAAACTTACTTATACATTTTACTCGTTGGCCTATTTTGCTCAGGTGACACGCCTCGTTCACCTCATTGACTGACATTGCTACCTGAGTCATGTCACTTACCTCCTCATCCTTTACTCTCATTGACCCACAATCTTCTCTCATCTCCTTCACTCAGTTTATCCTTCATTCACCTTAATCCCTCATTCTTTCACTTGCCTGCATCCTCTTCCTCCAATCACTCTAATTCACCTGCATTCTTCTCTCATATCCTTCACTCCCTCGCTATTTTATTTTTCATTCACCTTACTGTCTCAGTCTTTCACTCGCCTACCTCACCTCCCTCAAATCTCTACTTACATTTTCCTCACCATTTGTCTATCGTTGTATTTCTTCCTATCTATCTGTAAACCTGTACATTTAGCTGTCTGTACAACTGACTGTCTGTCTGTCATTCCATTTTTTATATCAATTTATAAGTCTGTTTTTTATATCATATCATTCTGTCGATCCAAGAGTAGGTCTTTCTTTCTCTCAGTCCATTACATTGTGTCTATCCTTATATTTTATTCTGTCTCTGTGTCTCTTTAATGTTTTCTTTCACTTTTTATCTGTCTTCAGACTCTCTAAATCAATCTCCCTGTCTATTGATCCATCTATCTATCATTTCATACATCTTATCGATCAACAAGTATATCCAGATGTCTGTCTACCCGCACATCCATCTGTGTCAGTCTATCGATCTGTAAGTCTGTCCACACGTTTTCTTGATCTGCCATCGCTCAGTTATCGATCTGTGTATGTGTGTTATATGCATGTATGTGTGTGTATTTATATGTGTGCTGATATCCACAAGGAAAAGGAAACACTATATATCCCGAGCGCTTTCGTGTATTCACATCTTCAGGGGAGAGCTCTCCCCTGAAGATATAAATACACGAAAGCGCTCGGGATATATCGTGTTTCCTTTTCTTGTGGATATCAGCATATCTGTGAATCAAGTGTTGTTAAGTGATCTAATTGCGTATATATATATATATATATATATATATATATATATATATATATATATATATATATATATATATATATATATATATATGTGTGTGTGTGTGTGTGTGTGTGTGTGTGTGTGTGTGTGTGTGTGTATGTATATTTGCATGTGTGTATGTAACCATAGGGGTATTTGCCTTCTTAGTGTGACTGGTAAAATATATGGTAGAATACTCATTGATAGGGTTAGGCATATGACAGAGGAGCTAGTTGGAGAAGAACAAGGGGGATTTAGGAAGGGAAAAGGGTGTGTAGATCAGATATTTGTGCTAAGATGTTTAGTGGAGAAGTATCTAGAGAAGGGAAGGAAAGTGTATGCTGCCTTCATGGACTTGGAGAAAGCTTATGACAGAATAGATAGGCAAGGTATGTGGAAGGTATTAAGAATATATGGAGTGGAGGGGAAATCGTTGAGTGCTGTGAAGAGTATGTACGAGGGAGCTAGGGCTACGGTGCGAGTGGATGGTGAGCTGAGTGAGTTCTTTGATCTCAATGTGGGACTGAAACAGGGGTGTGTGATGTCTCCATGGCTGTTTAATATATATATGGATGGGGTTGTAAAGGAGGTGCAAGGTAGGGCAGTGGATGTGGGGCTGGCCCTAATGAATGAGGGTGAGATTTGGAAGCTTCCGGTGTTGCTGTTTGCTGATGATACAGTATTGTTGAGTGAAGATGAATGGGAGTTGCAAGGTTTGGTGAATGAATTTAAGACAGTGTGTAGGAGGAGGAAGCTGAAAGTTAATGTAAACAAAAGTAAAGTAATGGTGTTTGAGAGGAATGAAGTTACAGAGTGTGCAGTGAGGTTGGATGGTGAGGAAATGGAGAATGTGAGTGCATTCATTACTTGGGTAGTGTGATGAGTAAGGATGGAACTTTGGGGGATGAAGTATGTGAAAAGGTACAGCAGGGAAGGAAGGTTGTTGGTACACTGAAAGCAGTGATGAGAAATAGGGAGGTGAGTATGGAAGTTAAGAAGTCACTGCATGATGGTATTGTGATCCCTACCCTGACGTATGGAAGCGAGGCGTGGACCTTGCAAGAGGGGAACAAGTCAAGAGTGAGAGCAGTGGAAATGAGTTACTTGAGAGGAGCATGTGGAGTGACATGGAGGGACAGGTTGACGAATGAAGAAGTGAAGGAACGTTGTGGGGTAGATGTGGATGTGGTTGAGAAGATTAGGAGAAATACACTGAGGTGGTTTGGACATGTGGAGAGAATGGAGAATGAAAGACTGACTAAGAGGGTGTATGTAGGTGAGGTGGAGGGAGGGAGAGGGAGGGGTAGACCGAGGATGAGGTGGAGGGATGGAGTTGAGAGGTATATGAGGGAGGGGGGGTGAGTTGGGGGGAGGGTAGTCAAATGGTGGGTGACAGAGTGACTTGGAGTCTTTTTGTCTGCGGCCACCCTTTGTGGGATTAGGGCGTCGGGCTATAGATAGATAGATAGATAGTGTATGTAAATGTGCATGTATATATATATATATATATATATATATATATATATATATATATATATATATATATATATATATATATATATGTATATATATATATATATATATATATATATATATATATATATATATATATATATATATATATATATATATATATATATATATAGGCTATGTGTGTGTGTGTGTGTGTGTGAGTTTATCCATGTACTGTATATGTATGTATATATGCAGGTACGAATAGAGAGAGAGAGAGAGAGAGAGAGAGAGAGAGTATATATATGGACGTATTTATATCGTTTTAGGTTCTTACTCTTTGTGTTAATTCTCTCCGACAAGGAGAGTATATTTCACTCCTGCTTGTTTATTTCTTAGTCTGTTTGTCTGTTAGCTGGATTACTCATAAACTAAAAGAGAGATCTGGACCAAATTTGGTGGATAGAGAGCCCATGTCCCAGGGAACAATCGATTAACTTTTAAGACCGATGAGTTTGGTACTACAGATTCTAGATCAGAAAAACACTTTTTTTTTTTTTTTTAAAGCCTAATCAATAATGAAAAAACCTAACCCATTATGAAGAGTGGTTTGGAATTATGTTGCCTTGTCGGGGAGAGGCGTCCCACTGAGTGCTCCTCTACTTAGGTTGTGTATACAGTATGTATGTATGTAAGTGCATACTTGTGGTGCAGAGGTGTGCCTTCACTTGGTGACGTCCCTATATCCAGGAAGCTCCACTGCCTGGTTATTTATACATCCCCGAACTTCATCCTGCAGTCCATTTCTTCAGGTTTAGATGTGTCTGGAACTACCACCATTGCCACTATCACTGGCACCAAAACCACCACCACCACCACTACCACCACTGCTACCACTGACATCACCACCACCACCACCACCACTACTACTACCATTGACGCCACCACAACCACCACCACCACAACAACAACAACACCAAAACAAATCAGTTTACATTAATGCCTTCAAGCTAGTCCAAGTTTGTGTTGTGTTAACCCGTTCCTCCCGATGGTGTGTGTGTGTGTGTGTGTGTGTGTGTGTGTGTGTGTGTGTGTGTGTGTGTGTGTGTCTATCCGAGCTGGTGTGTAACGCTTGTATTCAGTACAGGACAACCCCTACCGCTATGTGGTGTAGTATACGAGTTACTGACACCTGTAGCTAGCCCACGGTGCGCATTCCAATACTTTGGTCTAGGCTCAGTACAAGTGTTTGCATATTGCATGAATTAAGACAGATTTATAGTGTTGGACATAAAACATTCAGTACAAACTTTGCTACTTGAAGCGACATATGTCCTGAAAATAATAATAATAATAAAAAATAAATAAATAATAACAATTATGGTAATAATAATAATAATAATAATAATAATAATAATAATAATAATATAACCAGCCATCAGGCAGTACTTCTTTGATTTTCCCTGGAATGATTATTGCTTCCATGGCCGTGAGCCATCTGAGTGTGCCTTGCGCATTATGGAGGTTATTCTCTTGGGCATGGAAGCATACATTCCTTTCTCATATCCTTTGACTAACGCAAGAAAGCCTTGGTTTAATCACGCTTGTTCTAATGCTGTCCGCAACAAGGAGAAGGCCTACAAAAGGTACCGGAGCCAACCCACCCCTGAATCACATCATCTTTAAGTTTCTGCCCGGAATCGTGCTAAGTCTGTTCTTCGCTCTACTAAAATTAATTTCATCCATACTAAATGCTCTCAACTCTCCAACTCGAATTCTTCCCGCTCCTTCTGGCACCTTGCCAAAAATCTTTCTAACAACTTTACCTCATCATCCTTCCCTCCTCTTTTCTACTCTGATGGTTCTGTAGCTATTTCTTCTACTGATAAAGCAGATCTCTTCGCACAGACTTTCTCCTCCAATTCCACCTTAGACGATTCCGGTGCTGTTCCTCCATCACTTCCCCCCTCTGACTTCCACATGGCTGACATTAAAATTTCTTCAGTTGATGTATTTTCTGCCATCACTGGCCTCAGTACTAACAAGGCATATGGGCCTGATGGGGTCCCTCCTGTTGTTCTCAAGAACTGTGCTTCTGTGCTTACACCCTGCCTAGGTAAACTCTTTCGCCTTTGTCTGTCAACTTGTACCTTTCATTCTTGCTGGAAGTTTGCTCTCATTCAGCCAGTCCCAAAGAAGGGTGACCACTCCCAACCCTCCAACTATCGTCCAATTGCTTTAACGTCCTGTATTTCAAAAGTTTTCGAGTCAATTCTTAATAGAAAAATTTTAAGGCATCTTTCCTATCACAACCTTCTTTCAGATCGTCAGTATGGGTTCCGTCAGGGACGCTCCATTGGCGATCTTCTCATCTACCTTTCAGACTCCTGGTCATCCTCCTTTCGGGACTTTGGCGAAAGCTTTGCCATTGCACTTGACATCTCAAAGGCTTTCGATCGAGTCTGGCATAATCTTTAATTTCCAAACTGCCCTCCTACGGTTTCTATCCTTCTATCTGTGCCTTCATCGCTGGCTTCCTTTCTGGTCGTTCTATAGCCGCTGTTGTAGACGGCCATCGTTCTTCTCCTAGATCTATCAACAGTGGTGTTCCTCAGGGATCTGTCCTATCACCAACTCTCTTCCTTTTATTCATCAATGATCTTCTAAGCTGTACATCTAACCCTATCCACTCATACGCTGATGACTCCACCCTTCACCTTTCCATTCGGTTTCCGCAACGCCCATCTCAACAGTTACTTCAACAAACAAGGGATGAGGCTATGGCACACCTAATGTCTGACTTGGCTCGTATCTCTGACTGGGGTAAAAATAATATGGTTGTCTTTAATGCATCTAAGACTCAGTTCTTACACCTATCAACCCGACAAAATCTTCCACAGGTATACCCACTAATGTTTAATAATATTCAGCTTAATCCTGCATCATCCTTGAACATGCTTGGGGTTTCATTTACTCGGGACTTATCTTGGACAGATCATATTACATCTCTTGTAAAATCTGCTTCCAAGAGATTGGGTGTGCTAAGCCGACTCCACTCTTTCTTTACCCCTGCGCAATTGTTGACTCTATACAGGGGTTTTGTCCGCCCCTGTGTGGAGTACAACTCTCATGTGTGGGGAGGCTCCCCACATACAACTCTTCTCAATAGGGTGGAGTCAAAGGCTTTTCGTCTCATTAACTCTCCTCCTCTTACTGACTCCCTTCAACCTCTGTCTCTTCGCCGCACTGTTGCATCTTTATCTCTTTTCTATCGCTACTTTAATGGTCACTGCTCCTCTGAACTGTCTGCTTGCATTCCTCCACCTCTATGACGGGCGCGTAGCACCCGTCTGGCAGCAAACTCTCATCCCTTTTCTGTCCAACTCTCTAATGCAAGAGTTAACCGTTACTCCCAGTCTTTCATTTATGCAACAGGTCAGCTCTGGAACTGTCTCCCTCTGTCTGTATTTCCTGATGCCTATGATCTCCAGTCTTTCAAACGCAGTGTGTCCAGGCACCTCAAAATGATCGGATCTTGAATTTGGCTCTCTATTGTATTTTGTTTTTCTCTTGGAGGGAACTGTTACTGCGGGCTCATGGCCTTTGGTTCCTTCTTCCTCGCATAAAAAAAAAATAATAAAAAAAAATAATACTGATGATGATGGTAGAGTGAAGCATAAACAAACGTGGTATACTTGATAGGGTTGTCTCCCCTGCCATTTTAGTTGAGATTGTATTCTTGTCGCTTTGCCAGGCTTTTACTCCATATAGTAGAGACGTTTGCAACCAGATAGGTTACATATAGCCTGAATTAACCCATACACTACTACGCACCTTTATTATCTTTAATCAATGGTGTCAAATTCAGCCCTTCCCAAAGGCCACAGTTCAGTTCTGTTGATCGTCTGAGGTCTAAGTCTACCTAAACTATAATGTATATTACGGGCAAAGCCGCTGCCCATTCAAATATTCCGAAAAGTTCGGTACGCCTTCTAACTCTTCCAGTGACACGGGCTTCTGCTTCAAGTTATTGATAATATTTAATTAAAGTTGTGTGACATTTTCTTCATCAATAAATTATTCAAATGGTATTTACCAGCCGCGATAGCGAAATTGGTATTGTTTTCAGTGTGTGTGTGTGTGTGTGTGTGTGTGTGTGTGTGTGTGTGTGTGTGTGTGTTGGCACGATAACTTCGCAACCGTTCAAGATGTCATCACAAAAATTTAACGGGTCCGTAGTAGGGGTGAAAATCTCTTACGAGTTCGAAATTGGCGAAAGTAAGTCAAGGTCTATGTATCTGTTACCATGATAACTTCGCAACCCCTCAAGGTATCATCACAAAATTTTACAGGTGTATATTATGGAAGAACTTCTAGTACGAGTTCGAAATTGGAGAAAGTAGGTCAAGGTCAAGGACATATTCCGAGCCACGCTAGATATGTATCGGCTCACGGCTGGTGTGATTCCCTCCTTGGGGGGCCTCTAGTATTATCAATGAAATTATCAGTAAATATTTCCTAAAGTGCTGTAATATACAGTATGTTCACTTGATCATATGGCACTTTTTGTAGGATTTTCCATTTGTTATTTCTCACTTTTTTTTCTTCAGTCATCGCGGGCCACTCTTTTCCTCTTCGAGGGCGACATGTGGCCCGAGGGCCACCAGTTTGACACCTTTGCCTTAAAAATGGTAGCGATATTTTCAACTAGATGGGTTTCATATAGCATGAATTAACTCATTCACTATCAGACATCCTTATTAACTTTAATATAATCCTTTGCACACGGCTAAATTAAACAGCCATTGCAATGAGGCGCTCATTGGACACTGAGGCTTGATCCGTTTTATTCTGGCCAGCTTCTCGTTATCAATTTAATAGTTATGTATTCCTGGAATTATACTCATATGTTATCTATACTGTCTTCTCTATGAATTTTTACCCTTCACGTCATTCTTCCTGCATAAAACATTTATTGTCTGTCTGTCTGTCTGTCTGTCTGTCTGAGATTGGGAGAGCGAGGATATCTGGCCATTTCCAACTACACCCATTTCAGATGTCAATCCTGAGCAGAAAATAATATTGTGTGGACACCAAGAATATAAGGGAAATTTTTTCCTAGTGCTCAAATGTTGGACTGAGTTTGTGTAAAAAAAAAAAAAAATCTCTTAGGGAAAACATGTTTGTATTAGTGAAATATGCTAAGCGGCCATTTATCGTTGTCATGGATTGCACGTTATTATTAAGGCTGCTTTTGCTGTGTAGTGTAACCATGAAGGAAGGTACAGATGTATACAGTGACGTGAAATACTAATGTGGTCCTAACAGACGCTGGCTGAGTATACCATCACTGGAGCTGAACTGTTGTAAACTGATGTGGAATGACATGAGTGGATGCTAATGTCTGGGATGGCTCTCACTGGACTTGGAATAACAATGATGAACCGGAATGAACCCAAGTGGTCCAATATGGCCCTGACTTGCACTGAATAGCGGTAATGAATGATCCATATGTGATGTGGCTGCATCAACATTACCCCGCTTGGACCGTAACTGACAGCAAAGGAGAGTGATTACCCTGCCTGTGTGTGTCAGCAGGATTGATATGACCTACAAGTCTGGATATAACAGCACCTCACCTGACCTCTACTGTCATAATATCTTTCTACTTGATTTAGGCAGAAACATTATAACCTTCATTAATTCCCGATATCACTAACCAAGGAAAAACTGTCACTCTTCACCAGATTATTTAATTTTCGCCATCAAAGTCGGTCTACCAAACTCCGTTCATTTTATGTGCCCTCTGTGTCACCAGAAGGAAGGGAGAAATTATAACAACATTATTGTAGTCACTGCTACAAGGAAGAAAGGCTGTATTAAAGAAAAATAAAGAAATGGTGAGCTGAGTCTACCATCTTGGTTTGGGGACGGTTATTATTCTTTCCTTCCTTAAATATCGATAAGCTTTATTTTACATCCATTTCATGTATCTGCCAATCAAAACAAAAATAAACGTGTTATGAGAAACAGGTAACAATTCTTCATTAAGAAATATTAGCACGACATGGCTGAAGATTGTCCGTTAGGATTATAAACAATAACAAACTCACGTGTGTCTACTGCCCCGCTGGACCTACTGTACAAAGATCATTGAAAACCATTGCAGAGAAAAATGGACAGTGCCTTGACCGAAGTATTTCCTGAAGTCTAGAAGAATACCCTGCTCAGGGTACACCACTGGCGTGTTGTTTTGACTTGTTGTATGGTATTTTGGAGCCCTCGACATCGTCGGATTGCGGCTTTAAACATTGTACAATTTTCATATGAAAAACTTTGTAGATTTTCTTCAGTATATTGGAGATGAAGCATTGTTCGTTTAGAAAGCTAAATTATATGGGTTTCAAACAAAAGGCGCAACTAGAGACTTGTAAATATGTGATGAATGCTGTCACACCCGATGTGCTTTCAGGGCTTCTATAGTAACGTTTTCCTGCATTTACCGCATTAAAGCATATCTAGGAAATTAGTGTAACTACTAGAGAATAATATCATGAAGAACTTACATACGGTATATCATTAAATATCACTGGAGAGATTTTTAAAGATAATACGATCTGTGGTCTTTGCATTAGTAGCCCGACTTCAATATTGAACTAGCTGGCGATCAATGACAACTCTTGAGTTAGTGACGGTGGGAATTTTACTCATGTGATGGTTTAGCCTGTTGACAGTCAGGGGATGACAGTTATGCTGACAAGACGCAGGTGCTTCGTCGGAAAATGCTTGTGATTATTTCGACCCAATTCAGCCAGCCTTCTTCCGTCCTTTGTTCCCCCTACCCCATCCCTGATGGACAGCCTCCCTTCCTACCTTCCTGTATTCTCTCCCTCCCTGTCTCTACTGCCTTCGTCTCTTCCTTTAATGCCTCCCTTTCTCACTGTACTCCATCAATTCCTACTTATGCTCCTTTTCTCTCTCACTTCTTTGTTCCTCCTTCTGCTAAAATAAGAGACTGGGGACATGGTGGCAGCCAGTATTTATATATTCCCTGTTCAGTAAAGGTAAAAGGTAATATGTAGGTAATACTGATGCCTCTTGTTTGCAGTGTATAAACACATGTAGGCTAATGTTTGAAGTGGGATGAGTTAGTGCTTGCAGTCAACCTACCCTCCCCGTCAACCAGGATATAGTCGCACCAAATATACTCATATTATCAAGGGAAAGCCGCATCCAGATTAGATTTCTGGCAGCTTGGATCTCTCTCTCTCTCTCTCTCTCTCTCTTGTATATATATATATATATATATATATATATATATATATATATATATATATATATATATAGAGAGAGAGAGAGAGAGAGAGAGAGAGAGAGAGAGAGAGAGAGATTGACAGATAGATAGATGGATAGGTATAAAGATAGGTGGATCGATAGACAGGCAAGTAGGTAGATAGATATAGATAGATAAATAGATAATTAGTGTATGAGGTCATGAATCATTTTTATGTTTGCTCTCCATTAATTTCATCTTCTTCCTCATCCCACCGTCCTTATCTCTCCTCTACAAACTTTCTGAAGTTCTTCTCCCCACATAAGTTTACTTCTTATCCTGTAATTGTATATTGTGTCCAATATGCATCAGGTTTCAGGTTGCTTTCCTTATCTTTCTTTACACACACTCACACACACACACACACACACACACACACACACATACATCTTTAGATCATATGCTTCCCTCATCCACTTCCCTCTCTCTCATTCTTCATCTTTTTTATTGTTATTTCAGTGTTCAGTGGTGCTGTGAAATGCCTGCTTGCATTCCCCCACCATTGAGGCACGTGCATACCACCAGTCTGGCAATGCATTCTCAACCATTTTGTGTCCAACTCACTAATGCAACAATTAACCAGTCCCTGGGCCTATGACACCAAGGCATTTACATGTAACAGGTCCACTCTTCTCGCACCGTCACAATCTTCCATCCGAATCTTGCTTCTTATTCTTTTGGGGGGTGGGGACCTATTTTCTTAACGGCCTCCAGCCTTTGTTTGTTTGTTTGTTTGTTTTTCAAAAAATACCGAACTCACCTTCAGCATAGGTCTACGTCTCATTCTCTTACCTTGCACACTTGTAGTACTCCACTTCCCTGCTCATTTACCTTCCTCACTCAATTCCCCTTTTTGTGTCACTCACCAGTTCACAAGGTCATCTTATTCAACCACTTCTCTGCCGTAATCAAATAACGCACCTTTCTTCATCATACTGACGCACCTTACTTCCTCACTCACGTCAACCACCCACCCATCTCATTTACCTGTCTTCCCTCACTCACTCACCCACATAGTTTCTTTAGTGAACTCCTTCGTTTCCAGCTCTTAATATCAGAATATCTCAACAGCTCAATTGCCTTACTCTTTTGCATGTCTTCCTCATTCATTCACTCAACTCTCTCCCCCTTTTCCTTCCTCATTTAGTCCCTCACTCACTAACTACCATCACTATCATTCCATCACTCATCTCACTTCCATAACAACCTTTTCCCTCTACCCATTCCATCACATCCCTAACTTGTTTACTCACTGACTCAATTTAGCTCCCTTATACACTCATTCCTTCACTCCTACTTACTCAGTGACCCGCATGAATCACTAACACTCCTCACTTACCTCCCTCCACTTACTCACTCTCCCGCTTCTCCTTTTTTTCGTCGTTGTCATCGTCGTCGTCGTCCTTATTCTCCTCCTCCTTCTCCTCCTCTTCTTTCTCCTCCTTCTCCTCCTCTTCTTTCTCCTCCTCCTCCTCCTTATCATCATCATTATCATCATCATCATCGTCATCATCGTCGTCGTCATCCAAACCTCCTTTCCCACTCCAAAGTTATGTTACTTAAGTAGGCTACAGAGAGCCAGAAAAAAAAATGAAGGAATGAGATACTATCCAAATTTTGCCCAATAAAGTGAGCCACTCTCCCATTTTCTCACCATTCAAGTCTCCAGAATCCTGACTCCTCAAAAGAAAAAAAAAATCTGCATGTATCTACTGACTCAAGTATCTGACAGTCAATCGAATGACTGTCCAGTACAAAAGGGAGTGCCAAACCCTGGCCATACTTTCCTCCGCTGCTCCGCACAAAATTCATCCAGCCAGCTCGATCGCTTGTCAGTTTCCCAGCCTCGTTAGGCCATATGGCTCTTTCACACACTCATTTACTCTATCATCCACCTTCTTCTAGGCCTACCACGCCTTCTAACTTCCAATAAATCCTTTACCCACATAGTCATTCATGCACTCTCAGCTTCTGTACGTCACTCACTCACTTCTTCCTCCCATCCACTAAATAACTAGTCAGATCCTTAGGTCTCCGTACTCATTTTTTGTATCACTCACTCGCTCACTGAATCACTCACTTGTTCCTCTGATTCACTGAAGTGACTAGATAACTTCTCAGATACTAATGCCTCTTTACTCATTTATCGGACTCACTCATTGACGCACTCAATCACTCACTTACTCACTCACTTACTCACTCATTTCTTTAACCTCTCTCTTACATCCAGTGTTCATTGACTCACTTCACTGTTTCACTCATTCACATTCCACCTAATCTACCTGCCTCCCTCAATCCTTCACTAGCTCAGTCACTCACCTCTCTGCTCATCCACACCCATTCAACTCTATGACTTGTACACACTCACCCACTTGCTTCCCTTACTCATTAACTCACTCTTTCACTCTCCTCACCTCCCGCTCACGTAGTCACTCACCCCGACCGTCCTGTCACACGTGCCTAAATAATTCACATGTCAGTATTATAATTTATTTTAATATTCATTGGTTCCATTTTCTGATGCATTTACTTATTCCTGTCATTCATTCCGTCACGTCTTAATCCCATCCTGATTTTCCTTTCTTTCCCACATTAACTCTCTCGCTGATCCTTCTCCTTCCTCAGTCATTATCTCAGTCTCTCACCTGTGTTGCCTCTCCTACTCCCTCACTTCATCACTCTCCACTCTCCCCACTTACTAACTCATGAGTCTTCTTCACACTCACACGCAGTCATCTTCTGGTCTCTCTCATATATTCATCACACTCGCTCTCAGGTACTCACTAACCACTCCTCTTCCTTCCTACCTCGTTCACTTCCTACGTTCATTTGAATTCTTCACGTCCCTTAACTTTCTTTCTTACTCACTCACCGCATTCACTTCAGTCCCCCTCTCACTCCTGTCATCCACCCATCTCATCACACTTGCCTAAGTCACTACTGGATATAGTGTTACTTGTTACTGACTGATCACCATTCATTTCCACTCACTTCCTACACACACCACCATATGAAAACTCATTCACTTTCTCACACTCATCTCTCCCTCATTCACTGTAACTTACCTTCATTCACCTGCCTTACTTCACGGACTCACCTCTCACCTCTGTTGATCACCTCCTTAATCAAGTAACTCATTCGCCTAAGTTACTTAGTTGACTCTGCTTAGTTATTGCACTAACCAATATTCTTTACTACATAACCTCACTAACCTACCTCAGACATGTCACTCACCTACCTCATGCATTCATCTCACCTCACCCACTTATCCTGCCCTACCTCATTTACCCATTCTCATGCACTTTCCTCATTTACTGACTTGACTTACTCACAGCCGTCATTATCTCAGTCCCTAAGTCTTTTGCCGCTATTACCTAAGTTCTTCACCTCTATTCCCTCAAGTACTCATTTACTTATCAACCTCCCTTAAAAATTCACTCCCACCATTTAATCACTCACTTGTGGTACTTTCTAATCTGCCTCCCAGTCCTTATGCACTCAATCACTCTTCTCCATTTCCCTCCTTCACTCGCTAACTTGCTTGACTGCGGTTGACGGGTCTGCCACACAAATAGTAAATTCAGACAGTCATGAAAATGTTAATGGAAAAATAAATGAAGTTAGATATTTATTTTATCTATCTATCTATTGCCAGACGCCTCAATCCCTTTCTGGGTGGCCACAAACAAATCGTCTCCACGTCGTCCTGTCCCCCTCCATTTCACTGCCCTGCTCCCAACTCACCCCCCCTCTCTCATATACCTCTCCACCCCATCCCTCCATCTCATCCTCGGTCTCCCCTTCCCTCTTCCCCCCTCCACCTCACTCACATACACTCTCTTCGTCAGTCTCACCAAACCACCTCAGTGTGTTCCTCATAACACTTCCTATCACATCCACATCCACACCACAACGCTCCTTTATATCCTCATCCGTCAGCCTGTCTCTCCATGTGACTCCACAGGCTGACTGTAAAGCCATATCATCCAGTGTGGGGACAAAACACACAGCTGCACACCACACATCATCATCATCATCATCATCATCATCATCATGCACTATCAACAGGGTTCACCTGTACTCCTTCACTCAATCCCATTCACACTTCCATTCACACTGATTTTAGTATGACTCAGTCTTCATTCTGTTACTTTGCTACATCCGTCTATGTCATCCTTTTTTTCCAATAGACACTCGTGCTCATGAATATTTTATGAATGGAGGATGCCTTTAGGCACATGGACTTTTTTTTAATTTCCTTTGTTTTTCCTTCCTCCATGCATTGTCTCTTAAAAAAATAAAAAATCATCATTATTATACCGAATCATGTTGTTTTAATCGAGTGAACTGTGTATGACCCAGAAACGACACACACATAAAACCAAAGCCATCACACTGTCTATATCATTCCTAAGACACCCTCTGCCCACGACACGCAGCCTCCCTCACATCCTCTGCTGTCTTGCCTTCTTTTCTTGTTTGTCCCTCTTGTCACCCACAATACTCTCCTACACAGGCTAATTTCACGACCACGTACACGTCTGCTGCAACAATAAAAATGCCTTGATGGGGGAAAACTAGTGCAGACGCTCTAAACAACAGCCAGGATGTGTGTGAAATGATGCAGACCACCTGCAACGGGTACTCTGTCAAGAAATGTCAGCCCTTATTTGTACAATCAGGCGGAAGACGAGTTTTGTTTTGGATTCTTGCTATCATCACACAGTTTTAGTCATACTCTTTACATTCGGTATGCAGGAACAGGATGATGGCAATACCTAATCCGATGCATTGTAAAAAGAATCCTCACATTTATATTAAAGCACGTTTGGATTGCAAAACCACAATTAACAAATGGGCGATATTAGTCTATCTATCTATATACCTAGGCTGCTTCCCCCAAGGAAAGGGAGGTAGCCGAGACAGGACGACACACTCCCAATTTACTCATCCACTCAAACACATTCATTCGCATCTTAGCCCCAAGGGGAGAAGGGACAGATCCTCACGAGGGTCAACTGCGCAATGCAATCAGTGACATCCGCAGCAGGGCCCGACAGCAGAGATGGTTTACCCCTGCCACATCATAATGGACCCATCTCCTTACCTGCACCTGACCTCATCAGCTGACCAGACAAAATGCAGGAGAATATCCCCTCAGGGCTGCGTCATCATTTATTCACTCCCAGTTTCTCTCCAGTCATTTCTATCTTGCACATCCACTCCTCCCTTCTCAACAGACATCCCTCTCACATCCAACGCTCTCTTCACACTGTTCATCCATCTTATTTGTGGTCTTCCTCTCAGCCTTACACCTCTCACATCAGATCTAGTTGTCTTTTCCATCAATCACTCATTGTCCATTCTCTCCATATGCCCAAATCATCACAATACCCTTTGCTCAACTCGATCAGCCATCTCTAGCACAACTCCAGTTCTCCTTCGCATTGCATCATTTCTCACTCGATCCATACGCGTCACTCCACACATACTCCTCAGACACCTCATCTCCATTACATTCAAACTTTTCCTCTCTGCTACACCCATATTCCATGTTTCAGCCCCATATACCGTACTCGCTTCCACAACACCCTCATATAGCCTTTTCTGTACGTACATCCATTTTAAGCGGACGACATCTAAACACTTTTTTCATTCCTCCCGGCAGCTTCCTACTTCATTCATTCTAAACTTTACTTCTGCATCAATTCTTCCATCCACAGGAACATGTGACCCTAAATATTTAAAACACTTTACCTGCTCAAGCAACTCACTATTCAAAACTAATGTATATGCTACCTCCTCTTATCTACCAGACTTGTACACTTCATCATTTTACTCTTATTCTCATTTACTTTCAATTTCCTCCTTCAAAACACCCTTCCAAAGTCCTCTGCCAACTGTCTCAACCTCTCCTCTAAATCAGCCACCAGTGCAGTATCATTCGCAAACAGCAGCTGCTTCAGATTCCACTCTCTACCATCAACATTCACAAGACTCTCCACACTCTACTATCAACATTCACCAGACTCAGATCTCCACCTAACACCCCTGCATTCACCTCCCTTACAACACCATCCATATAAATAGTAAACAACCAAGGTGACATCACACATCCCTGCCGCAGTCCCACTCGCACGGGAGAGTGATATTAGTAAAGATGGTAAAGAGATAACAGAGGCAGTGGTCCCTCTTGCAGGTCTGCTGTGGCTCACTTGAGGTTCAGCAATGATGAGGACTTTTCTAGTGACCACGATGTGATTGTACTGGACAGAGGTAACACCGTTTGTGCTGAAGGGGTTGATGAAACCTACATTTAACTCCTGCTCTATATACAGGTATCTTCAGACTTCAGTATAATCTTTGCAAGACGCCAACAGTACAGTTACAACGTAACGTAGTCAGACTAATCCAGTAATTAACATTTATCCAACTGACATGAGATTTTCACAGAGGACAGTTCATTTTGTCGTAGCATAAAGTAATGATTTTTAAGAATGTATTACAAGAGAGATCATCTTATGAAAACATGGGCAAGCAAGAGTAAACCTGCACCATTATCGGTCTCATCCTCTTGGTATAACACAATGTAATGGGTGTTAAGAAAGGAGACTTCATTATGAGAACACAGGCAGACAAAAGTAAACATACGCCATTATCAGTCGCATCCTCTTAAATATCAGATCTATTTTAACCCCTTGGCCACGGGGACAATTGTGTTGTATTCTTGCTAACAACCAGATGACTTTATTTGGGTTCTTATTAATCTTTCAAACAGAAGAGATTAGGTATAGCTTCGTATAATTTGTCCCCTAGGAGGGTTGCTTTACTCTGCTCAGTAAAATCATGTGCTAGTAGCGATAAGGTAGTGTACATGACAGCCTGTGACAAGTGTTACCGTATACCCACTGCAGCCAAGGCAGTAAATTTTGGCCAGTTGGAGACATCAGGCAGTTAATGTTACAGATGGTAATAACAACACCTTCACTATGTACAGAGTCCGTAACTTCTTCACTGACGAGCAGTTCTAAGTCCTGTGCACTTTCAGCTTGAATAATGCTCACTCTTGTGGAATGGATGTGGAGAGGTTGCATTAAAACAACTAGACAAAATTCAGAACAAAGCTTTCGGAATTATTAATAATCCTGCTATTATAAACAAACTACCTCCCCTACAAGTAAGAAGGAATGTTGCCTCCCTTGCATTATTTTACAGATATTTTTATGGCAAATAGTCAGACGAAGTTGCGTCCATTGTGCCACGTCTCATGCTTTCCCTCGTGCTATGCACGGGCATCTGGTAGCGCTCATGACTGGAAGGTCACTCAGCCATATTGAAGAACTTCTGCCTATCAGAATTCTTTCATTCCCCGAACCACATCTCTCTGGAACTCGCTTCCCCAGAGCTGTTTCCCTCCAAACTTCAACCTACAGCTGTTCAAGTCCAACTGTTACAGATGTTTTATGAATGGAGGACACCAGTAATCTGGTGTATGGATTATTTTTCTTTATTCATTTGTTTTTTTTTCCTGTTCTGTTATTTAAAAATAATGTGCAGCAAGTCTGGTAAAGCTGAACCACACCGTCTATTTCCACAGAAGTGTATTCATTTTGAGATATTTATCAAAGTGAAGGGATGAGATGTAACTGCCATCAATCTGTTCAGTATGAGACATCATTATTGAACTGGATACAGTCGTGTGTAGGCAGGAACAACAAGCCCAAAGAAACAGGACACCGGTGTCCACCGATTAACTATACTGTTACATTATATATATATATATATATATATATATATAGGTAGATAGATTGATAGATAGATATATATATATATATATATATATATATATATGTGTAGATGGATAATATTACGAAAGATCCTCGTTTCATGTATTAATATATTTATTATCAAAACAAAGAATATTACTGTGATAGTAGTAAATTTAATGAGTACCTTTTAAATACGATCCATTTTCATCCCAGGTTCAGAGATAACAATGGATGAAAATTCTACTTTATATCTAACTTAGATATACTTACTTTTATATAATTAACCCATTTAGTACGATGATAGCTTCCCCTCATTTATTCTTGCTAGTACAAAATGTTCTATTCTTTTATTTTCAGAGACATAGAAGAATGTTGGAAATCGTCTGCATTAACACCTTCGCTGGTGGAAATCACCTGGAGGTGTCAAGAAGGAAAGAATAAAAGGGATAATAGAACTAAAGTGTTTCTTGCTACGTAAATACCCTTTAATATGATCCACTTTGCATCCAATGTCCGTAAATGACACCGTACATTTAGCCTGCTTCTCCACAAACATCGATCCTAAAACTATCCTCTCATTCCACCAACCTCGCGTCCTTTTCGTGGCCACAACGTCAGATTTCGCTTCCCTTTTTTTTTTTTTTTTTATGATTTTTTTTTTTTGCGTAAACACTATATTCACGGCGTCTAAAGCCTTGTTTACCGACGTTTGAGCGAGCGGGGGTGTTCATTACGTAAGCGGTTGGCGGTGGCGGGGTGTTTGAAGGCCTTGCTAAACACTGACCACCCACCCACCCCTCACACATCAACACGGAGCCTAGCCAGACCCAGCCTCATTACGACTAAAAGCATCATCCTCTCTCTCTCTCTCTCTCTCTTTAACATTGATTAAACGCATATCCCAACAACTCAGTCTTGTTCTTGACTCCCCCCTTGTCTGTCTGTCTGTCTGTCTGTCTCTTTGTCCCTAACAGTGACACAAAACAATATTGCCTAATTCTACTGACTATGAAAAATTCTTTCACTATCTTACTTCTGAGATGGAACACATCTTGTCAGTTTCTCCTTTCTCAGAAGTCTCCATTCTTGGTAATATCAATAGTCACCACCATCTTTGGCTCTCCTCTCCTTTCACTGATCCACCTGGTGAGGAAGCCTACATCTTTTCTATCCTTAATGACTTAGTGGAGCTTGTACAGCTATCTAGGCCAACCCCTGACTGCCTTGGAGAGGGTTCCAACATACTGGACCTCTTACTTACAACTAATCCCTCTGTTTACATTGTTAATCTTTTCTCTCTGTTGGGTTTCTCCTATCACAACCTTATCACCTTAATCTGTCCTATCGATCCAGTAAGGCCTATGGACGCTCCCAAAATGAGGCAGGAATGGAATTTTTGAGCTGCTGATTGAAAGGCCCTCAGGCAGTAGTTATCAGATTTTCTCTGGAATGATTACTATTTCCATGACCAAACCCGTGTGAGTGTGCCTCATACATTATGGGGTTTACTTTCTCAGGCATGGAAGTATACATTCCTTCTTTTATCTTGTGACTAATGCAAAAAAAAAAAAAAATATTGGTTTAATCACACTTGCTATAATGCTGTCCACAACAAGGAGAAGACCTACAGAAAGTACCAGAGCCAACCCACCCCTGAATCCCATCTCTTTTATGTCTCTGCCCGAAACAGTTGTAAGTCTGTTCTTTGCTCTTTTAAAAATAACATCATTCGTACTAAATGCTCTGAACTCTCCAACTCAAACTCTTCCTGCTTATTCTGGCACATTGTCAAAACCCTTTCTAGCACCTTCACTTCATCATCTCTCCCTCCTCTCTTCTGCTGTGATCGCTCTGTAGCTGTTTCTTCTACTGAAAAAGCAGAATTCTTTCCTCAGACTTTCTCCTTTAATTCTGCCATAGATAATTCCAGTGCTCTTCCTCCATCATTACCCCTTCTGACTTCTTCATGGCTGACATAATTTCTTCAGGTGACGTGTTGTCTGCCATCACTGACCGCAATACTAACAAGGCATATGAACCTGATGGGGTTCCTCCTGTTGACTTAAAGGACTGCACTTCTGTGCTCACACCCTGCCTAGGTAAACTGTTTGGCCTTTTTTTGTCAGTTTATACCCTTCCTTAATGCTGAAAGTATCCTCTCATGCAGCCTGTCCCAAAGAAGGGCGACCATTCCCAGCTCTCTAACTATTGCCAAATTGCTACCCGTGGATTGCGCAATTACCTTTTTTTTTTTTTTTTTTTTATCCCACTCCATGGTGCGCAAAAAAATAAGAAAAAGTTTTTTTTTAATTTTTGTTTATTATAAACTTGAAGATAAACATCCAGGGCATCATCTGGTGAAAAAAAAATAACCTCTCTCTCCGTCTTTGCGTAGGGCCATGCGTAAGTTTACGTAGGAAAGCTGTGAAAAAATTTAGATTTTTTTTATTATAAACTTGAAGATAAACAACCAGGACATCATTTGGTGATGAGCAAAAAATTTCTCTCTCTCCGTCTTTGCGTAGCGCCACGCATAAGTTTGCATTGGGGTCAAGTAGTTAGCAGTGATGTACAACCAGCACAGCCTGAGATGTGGCTTGCAGCGTGGCGCTACCCAGCCTGAGCTGTGGCTCGCAATCTAAGGGTCGTCTTGTATTTCTAAAGTTTTTACATCTATTCTTAACAAGAAAAAAAAAAAAGGCACCTTGCCGATCATGACCTTCTTTCCAATCGTCAGTATGGGTTTCCCCAAGGACTTTCCACTTGCGATCTTCTCACCATCCATTCAGATTCCTGGTCATCCCCCTTTCGGGACTTAGGCAATAGCTTTGCGATTGCACTTGACATCTCAAAGGCTTCGATCGAGTCCGGCATAAATCTTCAGTTTCTAAACTACCCTAATATAGTTTCCTTCCCGTTTATCTGTGCATTCATCAGTAGCTTCCTTTCTGGTCGTTCTGTAGCTGCTGTTGTAGACCGTTCTTCTTGATACAGTAAATCAGGATTCGGCAACCTTTTGAACACAGTGTGCCAATTAATAATTAATGCCAAGTTTTTCGCCACTTTGCATGCCATGTAAGATTTTTTAACATTGTAGCGACAGTGTAGCGACGTTAATTAGTAAAATACATCGTGAACATAAGTAATGTACAGACGTCGGAATAAGTTTGTTTCCATTTCCATGTTTGTAACACTGCTCGATGAAGAGGTGTCCCCTCCTTCTTTCCTCATAGTCCCACACTCCCACTCAACCCCCCCACTTTTCTCTCCGACCCCATAACCCCACCCGGTACCCTCCATACTCTCACTCACAGCCAGCTAGGGGTTTCTGTACTTCAAGCACCTCTCTAATTACGTGTAGTCCGAACAACTAATAAAGGTAAAATACAGTATATATCATAAACCAAGTTAGGAAAAGGTTTACTACACTATGAGAGAGAGAGAGAGAGAGAGAGAGAGAGAGAGAGAGAGAGAGAGAGAGAGAGAGAGAGAATAAATTTGCTGTGATTAAATGTTGCGGTAGTACACACACACACACACACACACACACACACACACACACACACACACACACACACAGTGAGATAATAAATCTGCTGGATTAAATGTTGCGGTAGTAGACACCTCTTTCGCAAACACACACACACACACACACACACACACACACACACACACACACACACACACACACACACAGAAATAAATCTGCTGCGATTAAATGTTGCGGTAGTAGACACCTCTTATACACACACACACACACACACACACACACACACACACACACACACACTCACACACAGAATAAATTTAATGGATTACATGTTGCGGTAGTACACACCTCTTTTACACACACACACACACACACACACACACACACACACACACACACACACACACACACACACACACACACACACACACAGAGGAGTCACGAGGAAAAATCAGGATCTTCATGACTATGCAGCCCATACCGTGGAGATACTTCTTGTTTGCCTGGGAATGCATACCCAATTCACATTTTATTCTAGTGTAAGATCCTGCCGGTGAATCCCTTAAAGTTCACTACTGTAGTGTTAACAACGTCCATGTTGAGTCTGTTCCATGTGGAGCAGATCTTGCACGTGAAAGAGTTTTCACGTAATTCTGCTGGTAAATTCTTTCATTTACAGCTTCCAACCATGGTTGTGTGCCGAGTCCGTGTTAAGAGTAAGCAACTTTCTATGTAATGACTGTGAAACCCATTCAGATTTTAAACACTTTAATGAGCTCACCTCGTAGTCTACGAGTTTCTACTAAAAAAGTCCCACAGCCCTCAGGCGAACCTGATATCTTAGTCTCCTGAACTCGTTTTAAGTCGAAATGTCTTTTTCAAATGATCAAAACTCCACAGCAACTCAGGAAGTGGCCGTATTAAGAATATATATATATATATATATATATATATATATATATATAGATATATATATATATATATATATATATAGATATAGATATATATATAGATATATCGATGGATATATATAGATATACCTATAGATAAATAGATGTATATATATAGATATATATATATATATATATATATATATATATATATATATAGAGAGAGAGAGAGAGAGAGAGACTTGGAATGGTAAGAACAATCAGGAGAAATACTGATTTTAAAAAAAGTGAGTGAGAGAAGAAACTGAAGCAGAGAAGAGGAAAACACGCAGGTGAAAAAATGGAACAGAGTTATAGAAGTGACACAGGGACGGAAACACGCGCGCGCGCGGACACACACATACACACACACACACACACACACACATACACACACAAACGCACTGTTTCTGAATATTTGTTGACCTATCTGTCACTGCCTGTCTGTGTACTGCCCCTCCTCCCCCCTTCCCTCTGGATCTTTTGTTTCATCCCCAGTTTCCTTTTCCCTCCTTCTCCTTTCTTTATAGCCATCTGCTCAGTCCCTAGCTTCCTCCCTTTCTCTTACCTTTCCTTCGTCTTTATCCCCCTCTGTCACTCCCTCCTTACCTCACTCTTCTTTCTCCCTACCTGTGTCACAACTTTGTCTTACTTTTTTCATGTCACATGTGTTACCTTTTTTTCTCCATTACTCTCTCCGTATTTCTTTACTTGTACTAAATCCATTTCCTTCACTGCTTTCTTTCCCCAGCTGCATGCTCCTTTTTCTCTCTCCTCTCTCCGTCTCTTCCTGTCACCCGAAATCTTTCATTCCGCTCTTCCCACTGTCTTTCCCTCCCTTCCTCCCTCCCTCTCCCTCCCCTAGTTTTCCCTTCTTAACATCCCCTTCCTCTTTCTTGCCGTAAAATTAACCTATTTTCTTCCCACCCTTAATCTCTACTTTCTGCAAATTTCTCTAACTTCTCTGTTTCTCTCCCTACCTTTTTACTTGAATGTAAGTCGTTCCACTCAGCCTCAATGCTTTCGTCTTATCCTGCTTAGTTCTTTCCCTGAGTCCTTGCCAGGATAACACACTTTCTTCCTCCTCCCTGTTACCTTGCCTCCTTTCTTAATTTTTCTCATTATCTTTCTCAGTATTCTATTCCGTAGCTGTCTTTCCCACTTTCTCCTTTTGTTATCCCTATTTCTATGTTTGCTTTCAATCCCATTTTCTCTCAGCTGTCTCCCTTTTGTTTCTACTTCCCTGTCTCCCGGCCTTTCTATTCACATCTCCCTTTACTCTTTCCCATTCACACTGCTTGTATCTCATTTCATCTCTCACTGTCTCTTCTTCTTATTCTGTCTCTTTTCTTAACTCTCGTTGTTCTCTCCTTGCCTCTCCCCTTTTTATTTTCTCTGTTACTGCCCTCTCATTTCTCATTTTTCCACTTGCTCTCCTTCTCCGCCTGTTGCTCCCTGTCTTTAAACTCTCTCTCTCTTTCTCTCTCTCTCTCTCTCTCTCTCTCTCTCTCTCTCAGTGTAGTAAACATTTTCCTGACTTGGTTTATGATATATACTGTACTCTTCCTTTATTAGTTGTTCGGACCACACATAATTAAAGAGGTGCTTGAGGTCCAGAAACCCCTAGCTGGCTGTGAGCGAGAGTATGGAGGGTACCGGGTGGGGTTATGGGGTCGGAGAGAAAAGTGGGGGCGTTGAGTGGGAGTGTGGGACTATGAGGAAGGGAGGAGGGGTTGCCTCTTCATCGAGCAGTGTTACAAACACCTTAGTCCACGGAAAAGGAAAAGGACTTATTCCGACGTCTGTACATGCAAACGTCTTATTGTGGTGTATAGTACATATTTGTATGCAAAACGAATAACTGAATAGGTAGGTATGACTTTGGTAACACAACAAACATTGCTAACCAAATATTAAGAAAAAAATTATAAACATATTTACTGACCTCCTTAATGTGATCCTTGCTCCAGCTTCCCCTTAGCCAGTGTCGATATTTCGGGTGAATATTTTGATACCTTGAGCTTCACACAGCCCTCAGAATGATCCGTTGTAAGCTTGCTGCGGTGTGGTTTAAGGATGTGCTACAGGTGTGAAAACACCTGCTCACACTGATACGTAGATCTAAAGGTTGATACTAACGCAAAAGCAACTTTCTTCATGCAGTTGAATTTACTAGGCAGTGATGCCCAACAGCTTAAAATGGAGGCTTCATGATCATCCATAACTGTTTCCAGTATTTCCCAAAGCCCCCTGAATTTAGCTGACCATAACCTGAAAATCAGTCAACTGCAATTCCAACTCCTCAGTTTCCATTCACTGGAACAGAGGCACTTCCAAGTCGCCATATTTAAAGTTGTCTGGTCTGATCAGTGTGTTGTATATCTTGAAATCAGACTGAGAACTCGGACTCTAATTCCTGCATGTAGACTTCAATATCAGCAGTCTTGACTGGATGAGTTGCAGATAAGTTTTTGAAGTAAAGGAAAGACCCATGTTTAATATCCAATGAGAAAACGTCAAGCTTTGTCACAAATGCCTTCCATGTATCATACAAATCCAGTAAACTCTGTCTTGCTCCTTGGAAGCGAAGATTGAGGTCGTTGAGATGTGAGGTGATATCTGAGAAAAAGTTTTACAATCCAGTCTCTGTTTCCCAGTTCAGGATAGGCTTGGCCTTTTTCCGTTAAAAAGATTTTAATTTCATCAAAACACTCCACAAATCTTTCCAAAACCTTCCCACAGCTTAACTACCTGACAATGCTATGCAAGGATATATCTTTGTTTGTACTTTCCATCTCTTCAAGAAAAGACTGAAACTGCCTGTGTGTAAGAGAAGAGCATGCAACAAGAAAAATCACTATTTTTGTAACAGTAACCATCACATTCATGAGTTCAGAGTTCGAAATCTTGACACATACTGTAGATCTTCTTGGTGAATGATGCAGCGCAGTTTCAGGATGGGGTGCCCAATTTTATCATCAAGCAGCTTGGTAAAGCCCTTGCTTTTTCGTGCCATAGCAGGAGCACCATTCGTTGTAACTGCAAAACTTTTCTAGTTTCTACACCTTGGTCCTCAATATGGTTAGTGAAAGTTTTCATTATATCCTCTCCCGTGGTAGTGTCATGCATAGGTTTAAGACAGCACAGCTCCTCGTGTATCTCTGTGTACCTGGCAAAGATAGCCAATCAGGGAGTGTCATTTATATCCACACTTTCATCCAAGGCCACGCTGAACACACGTGTGTTTGTTACAGCAACAGTTTGTTGCTCACTTACATTGGCATACATTTCAGAAATGCGCCTTTGCACGGTTCTAGAGAGACAGGCATGTCTTTTATCCTTGAGATGATAATATTCTTATTTGACATACCATCAAATAACTCTTCAGAGCAGTCCAGGAATGCAGCTTTTATAATAATCTCCATCAGTGAAAGGCTTTCCATGTTTTGCAGTACACAGAGCTATTTTGTATATTGCTTCAGTTAAATTATTTTTGTTAGCACACAGGCTCTTCAACACACCGCTTTGTTTTTCATAGCTCGATACTGCTTTCTTAATAGCCTCAGCCTTGTCTGCATTGTCCTTGAAAGTTTTCTCATGCTTTGTTTCATAGTGTCTCTTAACACTCGATGTGCGGCACACAACATTCTCAAAGCAGAGAGCACACACAGCACGATCATTATGCTGGATAAATCCATAGTAGTTTGTCCACGATGCCTGAAATGACTGCACATCAAGCTTGGCTTTCTTGGCAGGAGCCATTGTAGCCGTATCTCCGACACTTGTAGCGACTGTAAGGTGACTGAGCAGCTGCCTGACGCGTCATCAACGCCCAACCGGATAGCACGAACGTGTCTCGTACTCGTCAACGTCTCGCAGTACTAGCTCACACCTCTTTGTAGGTAGCAAATAGTTTCATTGTTAACTCACTGAATCATGTGTAAGAATCTTATCTACATCAGTTATTATACAAGGACATCTATTTTTCCTATAATTGATTTAGTATGTGCCCACCTCTCTCTCTCTCTCTCTCTCTCTCTCTCTCTCTCTCTCTTCGCATTTTCAATATTTTCTGTTACTCCGGATCACGTCGAGTGCCATAGTATAGCACTTCGCGTGCCAAGTCTGGCACGAGTGCCTGGGGTTGCTAACTGCTGCAGGAAATAGTGGTGTTCCTCATGGTTCTGTCCTATTACTAACTCTCTTCCTTCTATTCATCAGTGACCTAAACTGTACGTCCAACCCTATCCACTAATATGCTAATGACTCCACGCTTTACCTCTTCATTCGCCTCCCGCAGTGTCCATCTCAGCAGTTACTTCAACAAACAAGGGATGAGGCTATTTCACACCTAATGTCTGACTTGGCTTTCTCTGATTGGGATAAAAGTAATCTTGCTGTTTTTAATGTATTAAAAACTCGGTTCTTACATCTTTTGATTCGTTAGAACTTTCCACAGGATTATCCGCTAATTTTTAACATTATCCAACTCAATCCTTCATCGTCACTTAACATGCTCAGGGTTTCATTCTTTCGGGGTTTTTCTTGGAATGGAGTGTTCTAATCCGACCACATGCCTTCTTCACCCATAAACATTTGTTGACTTTATACGCGGGTTTTAATGGCCCCTGTGTAGAATACAATTCTCATATTGGGGGAGGTTACCTACAGTACATACAGCTCTTCTCAACAAGGGGCCAACGGCTTTACGTCTAATTAACTCTCCTCCTCTTAATGGCTTCCTTCAGTATCTGTCTCTTCGGTGCATTGTTGCATTGTAATCACCCATTTGTCGCTACATTAATGTCACTGCTCTTCTGAACTGTCTGCTTGTATCCCTCCACCATTACAACGAGCGCGTAGCACCCGTCGTGTGTCAAACTCTCATAACTCTTCTGTCCAACTCTCTTATGCAAGAGTTAACCGTTGCTCCCAGTCCTTCGTGTATGCAACAGGTCACCTCTGGAACTGTCTTCCTGCGTCTACATTCCCCGCTGCCTATGATCTCCAGTCTTTTAAACGCATGTCTCGAAATGAACGGATCCTGAATTAAGCTTTCTGTTATTTTTCTTCTTAGAAAGAACAATGTTTCCGACTTCTGGCTTTTCGTTCCTTCTTCCATGCGTAAAAAAAAAAAAATATCTGTTTGACTGCCTCTCTCTCTCTCTCTCTCTCTCTCTCTCTCTCTCTCTCCCTCTCTGTCAGCCACTGCCCCACTTCACCACACTTCATATTTATGATTATGCCCATGTAACTTTCACCTCTTTGGTATCATTCTAAACTCTTCTCACCTTAATTTAACCCACATTTCCGGCCTTTACCAGCTTGTTTAACGTATCTCAGTGGCAGGAAAAGACAAGTATACGGTTCTAGATCCTATTCGCAGCATCTCTTCGTGACAGACATCATATTTCTTGGTCAACTATCACAGCTCAGTATACCAGGAGAGATGTTTATTTTAGGACTGAAAGAGAGTGATTTTTTTTTTTTTTTTTTTACCAAACGGGAAAATCCTCATCCAGATCCAAGAGAATTAAACTATAGCCCTTTCACATCAACTAGTCCGGATGTTAATCTTTTTGCAGTTTTTTTTCTCGTAATTTATCGGCAAAATAAATAAATAAACAAATCTTTTTGTCACAGGGTTTTTAAAAATAAATGCAAAATTTTAAATGATAATTCTCAATGATATTGAAGAGCAGGGACAATGAATTGTCTTCCTAAATCAAGCAATGATTACTTTATACCGCTCCGCTTGTAAGACTCTCTCAGAACGAGAATTTATAAACTTTCTCAACAGTACACAGCAGAGACTAATTACTCAATTGCTGTTTATTAGTACTGTTAGCCTCTGGAGAAAGTTACTTCACCCCTGACAATAAATAACTAATAATATTAATAATATCAGGTTCTTGCTGATGCGTAACTCCTAGAAGGCACAACGGATTTAAGCTTAATACAACAAGACTGGCTTAAGTACCAGTTATGAATGGCAAAACGTTTATGCAAGCTAGGAGCTATAAGGGAAATAAGCTTAATTGTGAAGAAATGAAACACGAGTTTACATTACATTAAGCACAAGAAAAAGAACTGTTAAATTTATTGATTACAAAGAAATAAATTTAACGTTCCATCTCAAACTGAATTCAAATAAAGAGATCGTACTCACTCACCCACTCAAAAGCTAAATTCTTATGCCTAGAAAAAAAAACAACATGCGGCGCAGCCGGCCAGCATGTGAGGAAACAGCACACTTAACTAAACTCTTAAACCTAGGAAAATACGAAAAGGAAATACTGGTCAATGAATGTAGTGTATCACCAAGGAAGGGTGGGAGCCTGGAGAACTGTAGTCTAGTGGAGACTGGGTGCTAGCTGACCTCTCACTCTCTTACTGCTGGAGCACAGAATCTCATTCCGTCACGACAGACACTTGACTAACTAACTCGTGGGAAAGAAAGGAGCGCTATGGCCACATTTTTAATGGCTAGATTGAGTGAAACGCGCCCAAAACAAATCGTTCAGCGGAAGCGCTAATGTCTCACACAAAGACGATCACTTATGACAATGAAAAATTGATTTGAAAAGACTCCTGACCGAATGAGCGGTTAACTGAACGATAAACTGGGATTCCACTTGAGTTCGTGGTTTCCCACAAAAGCCAATGTCACTAGCCGACTCATGACATTACGCCCCATGAAAATCAAATCTTTTTTTCTTCAGAAAAAAGATTTCAATATGCATACATATAAATCCTAACTCAGTCACACAAGATTCACACTGTGGTGTGTGTGCTATCCTGCTACAGGAGAAAATCACTATCGCCAATGAGAATAAAAATCTCGTATTTACGTTAATAGAGGCAAGCTTGAGGGAAAAAACTCCGTGACGACAGTGAAAATCCTGTACTCAGGTCAAACTGAGCGAAAATTCGCTACATTTACACTGACAACTAATTGTTGTGTAGCGTGGTGTATGTGATACATAGTGTAGGTGTGACAGTTGTAGTGTAACTGTACCTACATGTAAAATCATGTAATACAAATTTATAGTAAATATTAATGATATGGCGACAACGAAGGCAGAGGAGAAGAGGCGGCAGCGTGCGGCAGACGATCAGCTGGCCCGCACAGCAAAACTGCTACACCCATCACTGTACCTGCAAAATCAACTAAGGTGGAGCATCAAAAGTGTCAATGAGAAAAATTCTTATTACATTACAATTACTCTCTCTGCCTAGCAATCAGTACATGTTACGAAAGGTATGCTCTAGATGAAAAATATGAGTGACAGCCTAAGCTTCCTACATTCGAGGTCGCCATTTATTTATTAGGTACATTATTAAATAGGAAACGTAGTCGTAAGGGTTCTTAGCGGGGAAGCTCTAACCTGGCATGCACCTCGCTCAATATGCAGCGCAGCCGGCCAGCATGTGAGGGAACAGCACCTTAACAACATCCCATCACCCAGTTTAGGGGGAGCTCTAACCTGGTGTCCACCTTGCTCAACATGCGGCACAGCCGGCCAGCATGTGAGGGAACAGCATCTTAACAACATCCCACCACTGAGTTTAGGGGGAGCTCTGACTTGGCGTCCATCTCACTCAACATGCGGTGCAGCCGGCCAGCATGTGAGGGAACACAGCCTCGGACTGTCTCTGCAGGGTTCTCAAACTTCCCCTTAACTTACGGTACATAATATGTATGTACAGGCCCTGGACATGATGTGTCCTGTGGGGCCAATGGGCGAGACGTCAGGTCTGCACCCACTTCACCACTACCCTGTCTTTCAACTGACTCAGAGATTACAGGTGTGGTTACAAACGGCACAGGAAGGACATGTCCTGATTGGTGTTACATGGACACACATTGCAGGAATGCACAAAACTATCTATGTCTCGTCCCATCCCTGGCCAGAAAAAGTCAGCTCAAATACGGCCCTGGGTCTTCCTTTTGCCCATGTGACCTCCTGAGGCTGAACAATGACCCCATTCTAACACTCCTAGGCGGTACTTGGCGGGAACAACAAACTGCAGTCGAACCTCGCCCTCGGGTGTTCGTGACTCACGGTAGAGCCGTCCTTGTTTGCGAAGGAACTTGGCTCGACCTCCCTGTGAATACTTTATCACTCTACCCTTTTGTCTCTTTCGCATGGCAGCAAGTGTTGGGTCAGAATGTTGTTCTTGAACAACAAGTTGGCTACACATCAGATCTTGCGGCGATTCAATGGTCACTGGGATGACACAGTCTGGAGCCTCAGTCATAGCTCGTGTTACTGTAGCCGAAGTCTGAGTAGCGTCATCTTCAGTGCAACTATCCTAGACACTGGGAATGTTGCCTACGATTAGGTCAAATAAAGGTTCTAGCATGACAACTGCGAGTGTCGTACCAGTATAAAATGGAGATGCCACCTGGATACATGCCTCAGGGAACAATCTCACTGATCCATCTATGACGTTAGCTTGGATCTGTCAATCTGTGTACTGCTCAGGCTGAACTAGACTCTGCTTGACAGAGCAACCTAAGGATCCATTATCTCTCAGGACCTTCACAGGAATGCCTCCCACAAACCCTGGCTGAACAAGGAAGGTACTGTCACCTGTGGGAGGGCCTGTGGAGGAAGCAGCTAGCCATTCATGAGGCTGCTGAATAATTGATGCGGCAAACATGGTGCCTTGTGAATTATATACTTGAGAGGTCATACTCACTGCCTGTGGAGATGGAACATTGGCCATCTGTGGAGGGGGGTTCACTGTCACTGTGGGACTAGTGAACTGTGAGGGAGTACCCGTACTGGTAGGGACGTGACCACCGTGCTGCTGCTGAGGAATGAAGGCTGCGTTTGCTTCCTGCCTCCTATTCACTTGAGCTGGTGGTGAAAAGGACGGTCCCGACGGTCGGTTGCGTGGCTGATACTGCTGCTGGTTAGGGTACATGTTGTACCTCTTCCACTCAGGTTTCTGAGTGTTTTGCCCCTGGTCCTTCCACAGCAGTTTTGGCACCTTGGCCTCTTATTCTTAGAATGGCCTTGTTGGTGGGGTTCAATCTGAGACGGTTTCCCAGATTTATCAGCTTTTCTGCTGTTCCAGGTGTTTTGCTTACGAGTTTGATACCCGTATGCAGTGAAATATGCGTCAGCCTTTTCTACCATTTGGCTGGCATCTTTCACCTGGCAGATCTCAAGCTGTGCTATGAGCTCAGCAGGCCACGACCTCTCTAGCTGTGTACGTAGCATAAGGTCAATTATCCCCTCACGCATGGAAGGAGTTTCATCTTTCTCCATCCACTCATTTAAGTAAGCAGTGAGACGGTCGAGGAACTGAACAGCTGTCTCCTTGTCTTGGAGATGAGCTCGCATGAACTGAACTTTGGCGTCGTCTACTGTGAGACCATACGCCTTAATGAGTGCAGCTTTCATCATCTCATACGTGAGATTGTCTCCACGAATTCTGTGGAGAATATCGAGGGCAGGGCCCTCAAATAAACTAAGAAATTGGAGCCACTTAGCTGCCTCATCCAGTTGATACATGTCTGCCATGTCCTCAAAACGAGCTATGTACGGCTGGATTCGCTCGCCTTCCTTGTATAAAGGAAGCTCGATGCGTGGGGTCGCCAGGACATGTGCAGGGAGAACGCTCGTGGAGCTTGGACCAACTGCACCAGATGTGTCTGAAGCCAAGGAATCTCGCTTGAGCTTCAGCACTTCAAGTTCATGTTTTTCGCGTGCTTCTCGCTCGGCACGTTCGTGTTCTCGTTCTCTCTCTCGTTCCTCACGCTGTTCTCGCACGTGTTCTAAGTCGGGTTTGCGTTGTTTCTGCTCGTGTTCGCGTTGTTCTCGTTCGTATTCGCGCTGTTCTCGCTCGTGTTCGCGTTGGATTCTACGTTCGTCACAAGCATCTTTCTCACGTTCCTGCTCGTAATTAAACCGTGAGAGGACGTAGGTTTGAATTTTATCTGGGTCAGTGAGGCCCATATCTTTCGCTTCCTGTACATAGACACTGGCTGCCATAATGCTAACTCAATCTAAATAACTAGCGACTCAGTACTGACTGCGGCTTCGCAAACGAATGCTAATAACACAAGTAAAGAATACAGACACAAGCTGGTGGTGACCAGTCTTATCTAGTTAACTGGAAAAGAATAAAGCAAAAATGCAAATGACTCGGAAGACTCAATAATTAACACAATGGGTACGGCGGCTACCCAGGAGCGAATAAAATCGTCTGGCGTTACCAAGAATAAAGTACTAAAAAGAGTTAAGTACTCTATGGATTAATAAAGCAGAAATTCACTTGCTAAACAAACGGTAAACACCAGTAAGCTTGTTCCTATAAACTTTAATGATAAATACCTAAATATGAACGAGTGAGTATTATCTCGTGAATAGCTTTAGAGCTAGGAGTTAATATCCTGGAATGAGGTCGCCAATTGTCACGGGGTTTTTAAAATAAATGCACATTTAAATGATTATGCTCAATGATACTAAGTAGCAGGGACAATGAATTGTCTTGCTAAATCAAGCAATGATTACTTTATACCGGTCCGCTTGTGAGACTCTCTCAGAACGAGAATTTATAAACTTTCTTAACAGTACACAGCAGAGACTAATTACTCAATTTCTGTTTATTAGTACTGTTAGCCTCTGGAGAAAGTTACTTCACCCCTGACAATAAATAACTAATAATATTAATAACATCAGGTTCTTGCTGATGCGTAACTCCTAGAAGGCACAACGGATTTAAGCTTAATACACAAGACTGGCCTAAGTACCAGTTATGAATGGCAAAACGTTAATGCAAGCTAGGAGCTATAAGGGAAATAAGCTTAATTGTGGAGAAATGAAACACGAGTTTACATTACATTAAGCACAAGAAAAAGAACTGTTAAATTTATTGATTACAAAGAAATAAATTTAACGTTCCATCTCAAAATGAATTCAGATAAAGAGATCGTACTCACTCACTCACTCAAAAGCTAAATTCTTACGCCTAGAAAAAAAACAACATGCGGCGCAGCCGGCCAGCATGTGAGGAAACCGCACACTTAACTAAACTCTTAAACCTAGGAAAATACGAAAAGGAAATACTGGTCAATGAATGTAGTGTATCACCAAGGAAGGGTGGGAGCCTGAAGAACTGTAGTCTAGGGGAGTCTGAGTGCTAGCTGACCTCTCACTCTCTCACTGCTGGAGCACAGAACTTCACTCTGTCACGACAGACACTTGACTAACTAACTCGTGGGAAAGAAAGGAGCGCTATGGCCGCATTTTTAACGGCTAGGGTGAGCGAAACCCGCCCAAAACAAATCGCTCAGCGGAAGCTCTAATGTCTCACACAAAGACGATCACTTATGACAATGAAAAATTGATTTGAAAAGACTCCCGACCGAATGAGCAGTTAACTGAGCGATAAACTGGGATTCCACTTGAGTTCGTGGTTTCCCACAAAAGCCAATGTCACTAGCCAACTCGTGACACTTTTGTTCTACATCCTTTCCATAACACTTCATCGTGAATAGCATGGTATTCTAATGTTGAAATATTGTTAGAGCTGAGCATTAAGGATGGAGAGATGACAATTTTAGACCAAGTCATAGTCTCAATATTTCGTAACATTTGCAAGTAATGTTAAGCAAACTCATTTTCCTCTAACTTGGCCAAAAATTAAAATTTCTACATCTTGAATGCTGAACTGTATCAAGAGATTATCACTAAAGTATGGAACTAGTCATGAAATTGCGGTATGGAAAGGATGGAAAGCCGCAGTATATATTGTCTGTCTCTCCCATTGAGGTACGTGAACTAAGCTGTAAAACGACGAACATATGAGCCAAGTTAGTGTAAAAGTATTATTGATTTTTATTGTATCATAAGTTTCATCCTTGACATACCCTCTCATTTTCCTTCTTCTTCATCCTGGGATTAATGGAGATACGAACCATGATTAAATGGGATTGGAAAGATGATAATGATGAATATGATCCTTTCCCCTTTCCAATCACTCCTCGATCATGACAAAATAACATAAATCACGTTTTTTGGGGGGAAGGGGGCTCTTTGGTGTGTGTGTGTGTGTGTGTGTGTGTGTGTGTGTGTGTGTGTGTGTGTGTGAGAGAGAGAGAGAGAGAGAGAGAGAGAGAGAGAGAATCCGTACTTAATCACCGTCGTAGCCAATCTGACACAAGTTTTAATGATGTTAAAGGTTGCCTAATTGGTGAAGACCCAAGCCATTAACCTAATATTACACCGCCTCGCTATAGTTCAATAATTATAACCTGGCAAAGCTCCCCTTTCAGTTCAGTTGATGGCCACGTGTAGTCTGACTGGAAGGGGGATTTCAACACAGTTCTTTTACCTAAACTTGGCCCAGTTTTTTTTTTTTTTTTTTTTGAAGCTTATCTCACGTAGCGGTTTGGCAGAATAAGGCGATACTTTAGCGCTTCATCCTGTCCGTAGCACTTCTTCATGACTAACATTATATTCTAGTGTTAATCTGTTACAACTCAGTACTCGGAGGGATGGTAATTTTAGGCTAAGTTAAAATTAAAAGAGTATAGTGAACAAGGAAAGTCATTACTTCCATATTACTATTGTTCATCGAATTTCACTCAACCGCAACTTTTTCTTCTGTACTTCGAATGGAGAGAAACTGTGAATGAATAAACGATGATGCAGCCCTGAGGGGATATTCTACCGCATTTTGTCTGATCAGCTGATCAGCTCAGGTGCGGGTAAGGTCCTTTATGATGTGGCAGGGGTAAACATGCTCTGCTGTCTGGCCCTGCTGCGGATGTCACTTAGTGCTCTGCGCACTTGACCTTCGTGTGGTGTGGTGCAATGAGGATCTGTCCCTTTTCCCCTTTGGGGCTAAGATTGAATGAATGTGTTTCAGTGGATGAGTAAACTGGGAGTGTGTCGTCCTGTCTCGGCTACCTCTCTTTTCTTGGGGGAAGCTGCCTAGGTATAGACTCCGAAGTTGTCAAAATCTGTCAGATGAAAGCAAACGGATTTTAATACCGTCTATGCCACGTCTGTCACTTTATATCTGCTGCCCCCAGGCGATTATATTCTCCCTCTCATAGTGAAGGGGCAAAAATGACAAACATGAAAATGAATCAGCATACAGTGTGTTCGGCGGGGCATTTGAAAGAGTTATTATAAAACTAATTTTGAGTAATACATAAACTAAATCATCATGAGTCCAAATCTTATCCGTTTAGAAAATATTGTTACTGATAACATTATGGGTAAGTTCTGAAGTAGATAATTTTCACCCATAAGGTCATCAGCAACTGTAGCTTCAAAACGGCATGGTATTGGACTCATGTAGAGACCGGATTGATCACAGTGATGTGACATTTTTTCTCTGTGGTTATGGTATTTATCGACGGTAAATATGTGTATATAGCATATTAATTGGGGTTGACACATGACGTATTTGACATAGTTCCAGCTTCCGACTGATCTATTTCTAATATTGATGTCCCCTACATTAAACCCAGCTCCTCGCCTGACAGTCACCAGCTGATGAGTGCAAGTGTGCAAAGAAGAAAGGTATTAGGCATTGTTAGTCGACGGTGTTCTGTTGGGTGAGGTACTTCACTTTTTGTATATATCCCATCGGATCCCAGAGTTCCTGGGCGAGGCACTGCACAGGGAGGGTACTAAGCGTACCGCCCTCCGCCTATCGGCTCATAGTCGCTAAGCTCATAGGTCCCTACCCGGGAGTTCCCTACTTTATTAGCCTTTGAAAGTTCCCAGTTCCGTTCTGTATTCAGGACACCGGGCTCCAATGGATTAAGTAAATTCTTTATAACATATTGTAATAGTTATCGTAACTGGGATCGATAGTTGATGTACATGGAATAGTTCCTGACTCCTCTGGTTCTTTTTTGTATATTTATTCTATATTAGTTTGTGCCTCGACTGACAGTCACCAGATGATGAGTGCAGGTATGTAATGTAGAAAGGCATTACATATCTGCAGTCGATGGTGTTCTCTTGGTCGAGGTATTGTTACAATTAATGTAGGTTTAGTTCTTTGTATCTTTAGGATTTACTGTAGGTTAGCGATTTGTCTGTTAGGTTATTAGTTTTAGAGTTTTTAGATTAGGTATAATTTTTTTCTCTCTCTAATAAATATTGTAATCTTTAAACATGATAAGATAAAATAAAAAATAAAATAAAAAATAAAAACTGAAAAACTTATACTATATATATACATATATAATAGTATAACTATATCTATATCTATCTATCTATATTTATATCTATCTATCTTTCTATCTATCTATCTATATGTTTATATATATATATATATATATATATATATATATATATATATATATATATATATATATATTTCCTTAATGTCTAGGGGCTTTGGCCCCAATGGTCGATTGGACAAAAAAAATGGACCCATGTCGATGTAAAAAGTTTGGCATATAGTTCGTCCGCATCTGGAGAAGAAAGGCAACTTCAGCCTGCAGCCTACTGGGTTCACATTTAGACGAGCGTGGGGTTACTAATACGACTACTACTACTACTACTGCTTCTTCTGCTGCTGCTGCTGGTGCTACTGCTGCTATGACGATGTTTAAAACAAATATTTTTGTCTTTTCTCTTCTCTTTCTTTCTTTTCTTTTCTTTTTTTCCAAGTCATAATCTTCTCCTGGAACACGACATGCAGCAGCCGATCCTGCAGTATATCAGAGTCTCCAGTTACATCCTGGACGAACAGGGGTATCATGGAAGCAAACTTTGCTCCAGAGTCTGACCGCCCTGGAAATCTTATTAATTTTTTTTTCTTTTTCAGGTGCGCATAGGATGCCCTAGCCGTTGTAGTCTTGGTTCTATATGTGTGTGTGTGTGTGTGAGAGAGAGAGAGAGAGAGAGAGAGAGAGAGAGAGAGAGAGAGAGAGAGAGAGAGAGAGAGAGAGAGAGAGTTGTTTGGTAACTAATCACTGTCAGATAGTTCCTGAACCCCTTCAATGCTACACCCGCCTTCATACCACTGACATAAAAGCTGAAAGTTACCTCAGAAAATGTG
This sequence comes from Coenobita brevimanus, assembly GCF_032717465.1. Classification (NCBI taxonomy): domain Eukaryota; kingdom Metazoa; phylum Arthropoda; class Malacostraca; order Decapoda; family Coenobitidae; genus Coenobita; species Coenobita brevimanus. The sequence goes on from NC_137002.1 coordinate 17,676,876, forward strand.
AAAGTATAAGGCGTTTGAAAAGGTCCGATCAGTGGGTGTGAGAGAGGACAGGTGTGGGGCAGAGTAAGTATATGAAGGCAGGTGTGGGGCAGGACAAGTGTGTGGGAAAGCAGGTGTATGAAGGCAGGTGTGGGATAAGACAGGAGTGGGAGAGGACAGGTGTGGGGCAGGTGTTCGACAGGGCAGGTGTGGGACAGGACAGATGTGCGGCAGGTGTTCGACAGGTCAGGTGTGGTGTTACTGTTAGATGAGGGTTCATCTAATATCACAATTTGTAAACTCATGGCGTGTTAATCAGATACATAGAGAGATCGATAGACTTACAGACACATAGATAGATAGACAGATAGATAGATAGACAGGGAGAGAGGGGGGGGTATGAGGTGGAAATTAGCAGAGGGTGATGGACTGAGTAGGGAGGAAATTCAATTATACAGCTGCAGTAGCGGACTGCACTGGTGGGGAGTGGGGTTCAGAAACCTGAGAGAGAGAGAGAGAGAGAGAGAGAGGAGTGGTGGGGAGGTGATGGTGTAGTGGTTATAATGGAATTTAGATTGGTGAATTGCAACCCCTTCTCTCCCTCTCCCGTTACTTCTCACTCCCCCCGCCCTCTCTCTCTCTCTCTCTCCCTTTCTATCAGTCCGCCTCACTCCATCCTCCCCCTTCCTCCTTTCTCTCTCTCTCTCTCTCTCATTTTCCATCCCTCCTCTCCTTACTGGTCTCTGTGCTATTACTGCAATAAGTGCCCGTATTCTCGTCGGGTAAGGAAGCTCCTTAAAACCTTTTTCGAAACAACTTATTTTGACCCTTGCACCTTGCTGTCCACCTCTGTGTTTCGTAAATCCATCTATTATCGCCATACTCTGTACAGATAACGTGCGAAAGACAGCAACCAGCCATATATAAAAGTAAATCGATAATGAAGAGGTGTTCGGGAGCCTCCTTAAACGACAATACGGGTCTCAGGTCCTGTTAGTTTGATTTTTGTGCTGTGGGGACGGCTCTGTTTATGTTACCAATGTCTACCCTGCATCATTTATTCACTTCCTACTCCCCTGCCACACCCATGCCCACACAAGCAGACTGAGCCATTCCTGCAACCCAAGAGATTCCATCAAATGTCTTGTTAAATTGTTATTTATTACCACGATGTTCTGTTTTCATTATCACTATCATGTCCTGTTATTGTTGTTATTACCACCATGTCCTGTTATTGTTATTATCGCCATAATGTCCTGTTATTGTTATTATTACCACCATGTCCTGTTATTGTTGTTATTACCACCATGTCCTGTTGTTGTTATTATTACCGGGATGTAGTTATTTTTGTTATTACCACGATGTCCTGTCATTTTTATTATTACCGCGATGTCCTGTTATTATCATTACCACGATATAGTTACTTTTGCTATTACCACCACGTCCTGTTATTTTTATTATTACCGCTGTTTCCTCTTACTATTATTATTATTATTATTATTATTATTATCACCGCGATATAGTTATTTTTGTTATTACCACGATGTCCTGTTACTTTTATTATTATCACCATGTCATGTAATTTTTATTATTAGTACTACCATAGACTTTATCTATCATTGGCAGTGGACCCCCTCGTAGTAAAGCATTTTCACCCTTATGTAAATAAATAAGTTTGGAAATAAATAACCATAGGGTAAATACATAACACATAGATAACACATACTGTACCTTATGACAAGCTTGCAAATCTGAACTAAAACAACTGACATGTGAACATTATTTTAAGACTCCCATTGACTTTAAAAAGCTAACCAAAATGAACGTAACGGACTGAAATGTGGGCATTATTTTAAAAAAAACCCTTTTCCTAAAAAAAAAAAAAAAAAAAAAAAAAAGTTTCTCAATTTCAACGAAACGGAATGAAGTTTTTTTGAGACTCGAAACGTGAACGTTATTATTAGGAATTCCCTTTGCTGATAAGTTGCCCAGGCTGAGCAAAGCGGACGGAAATGTGATTTTTTTTTTTAGAGATTCCTCTTGCAGGCCCCCCTCAGGCTGTTTCCCAGGATTACGCTTGTTTTCTATATTTAGGGAGTGCTCACTGAGGCGAAAGAAATGAGGGGTTGCACTATGGGTAAATGAATAGATAAATAAGTAGATAAATAGGAAGGTGGATGCATAGAGATAAGAGGCACAAAAAGTTAGATAGGTTGGTAAATAATTGCACCGGATTACTGACCGACGGACTGATTGAATAATGAATAGTTAGCGTTTTAGGTAGATAGGTTAAATGATAAGTTTAGACAAGTAGGATTATAAAAGGAGCACACTCTGATTGGTAGGCAGAAAGATGGATAGGTGGATGAAGAGAGAGAGAGAGAGAGAGAGAGAGACGTTGACTGATATAAAACAAACCATCTTTCTTATATATTCAGATGTTCACGACGCTCCTGGAAGATATATGAGGGTATTCTGACCAGCTGGTAGGATGGAGGGACACGTGAGAGGAGGTGATGGCAGGTGGAGAAGGCACTACATCCCACACCGGTCACTTGACGTCACACACACACACACACACACACACACACACACACACACACACACACACACACACACACACACACACACACACACACACACACACACACACATACACACACACACACACATACCTTCCTTAGCAGTTTTATTTCCTTTACTACACCTTGTTACTCGCTCGTTTGCTGTTTATCTTTGCCACCTTATCAGACACCATATAAAACACACAGAACACGAGGCTATTATCGTGCTATAGACAGAGATAAGTTGTTAGTGTCAGAGTATCCTAAACTGATAACACAGGCCAAGGATCCTATAGCCCAGTGAGATGCGACCCCCTTGCGCCTGTATTTTCGCCGGTTAAAGTAGTTCCCTAACACCTTTTCCTATTACACCTTACTGTCCTCCTCTGTGTAATACGCTGAGTAGATAACGTCCAAAATAATATTAACCTGGCATACCAAAAATTAAATCGCTAAGGAAAAGGTGTTAGGGAACCTCCTTACCCTACGAAAATAAGGGTCTTGGACTTCCCTCCCGGCGACACCTTCTAACTTATCGCCCTGAGATGCTGAAGGTAAAAGAGTTTGTCCGTTGAGAGGTAAGGTATTATTTTACCTCGGTTCCAGTCCCACCTCATCTTAAGGTGGCAAAACGGGGTAATAATAATAATAATAATAATAATCTATCTATATATATATACCTAGGCTGCTTCCCCCAAGGAAAGGGAGGTAGCCGAGACAGGACGACACACTCTCCATTTACTCATCCATTCAAACACATTCATTCGCATTTTAGCCCCAAAGGGGAGAAGGGACAGATCCTCACCGCACCACACAGCACAAGGGTCAACTGCGCAGTGCAATCAGTGACATCCGCAGCAGGGCCCGACAGCAGAGCTGGTTTACCCCTGCCACATCATGATAGACCCATCCCCTTACCCGCACCTTACCTGACTAGCTGATCAGACCAAATGCGGGAGAATATCCCCTCAGGTCTGCATCATCATATATTCATTCACAATTTCTCTCCATTTATTTCTGTCACGCACAGCCACTCTTCTTTGCTCAACAGACATCCCTCTCACATCCAGCGCTCTCTTCACACTGTCCATCCATCCTATTCATGGTCTTCCTCTCAGCCTTACACCTCTCACATCAGATCTAGTTATCATTTTCACCAATCTCTCATTATCCATTCTCTTCAGATGCCCAAACCATCGCAACACCCTCTGCTCAACTCTACCAGCCATCTCCTGAACAACTCCAGTTCTCCTTCGCACTTCATCATTTCGCACTCGATCCATTCGCGTCACTCCACACATACTCCTCAGACACCTCGTCTCCATTACATTCAAAATATTCCTCTCTGCTACACCCATATTCCATGTTTCAGCCCCATATAATGCAGTCGGTACCACAACACCCTCATACTGCCTTCTCTTAATAATAATAATAATAATAATAATAGCAATAATAGCAATAATAATAACCAGTAATCACCATCATCATCATCCGGACTTTCTTTCGCATCCTAGGGCAGGGTGAGGAGTAGCAACGCCCAGACAGCCCAAATGTGCCCAATCCAATGGGTCATGCGTCCATTCACTCACCATTCAACCTCCCGGAATCCTGGCTCCATCTGATATGCTAAAAACATTCACCACATTATGTACTATTGCGGACAGGAGTTCTTAACCACTCTCGTCCAGCCAACCTGTGTATGTGGCAGCGTCGCATTCACGAGCACAGAAGTTGCCTTCGATGCATTTCTGTCGAAAAATATTCCTTCAGCTTTGGGCTTGTACTAATGGATAAAGCAATAGTAATATTTACTTTGAAAGTTTGACTCTGATAACACGAATATACCATACTGATTTTTAATAACTTGTTTCTCGTATAGAGCCAAGCAAGTGATAAATATGTATATTTGGTTCCACTCCACGACTTCCTGTAGTCTGAACCAGCGAACACAGAGTGAACAAGTTCGAAGCATTCATTTGTTACCAGGAGAGAGAGAGAGAGAGAGAGAGAGAGAGAGAGAGAGAGAGAGAGAGAGAGAGAGAGTAGCGGGTGCCCGTGAATTTTAGAGGAATGAGGTGGAGAAATGAGGTGCTCAACACAGTTAAACAGGGATTTTTCCTTTCGTTTCGGTTGGCTTTCTATGCTTAAATGGCTAAATGAAGGTAAATTATGAAATATAATAACTGGATGACGAAGTGGTAATAGGGTCTGGCTAATGGTTGTTTGGTCCAAGGTGTGCAGTGGTAAGCCTAATTCCAGGCAACGGTCGCTGTTAAAAGTTGGATGTTTTAGGTCCCATTTATTTTAAATATTTCCATGTATGTTTACAGGACGTGTATGCCCCTATGGACCTATTTTCACCCCATGAATATTTTTATCAATGGACATTTTCACAGCTCGGAGCACAATCCCTTATGGACCTATTTTCCTTAATATATTTTTTTTTTAAGACGCCTACTTCCCTACGTAACCTATTTTTCCCCGAACTAATTTTCCCCATTGATGTATTTTCTCCCCACGGACCAATTTTTCCGTCGACCTTGAATCTCTCTATGAATGCAGGTTTCCTACATGGTCGTATACCCATGGATGTATTTTTCACAATGAACCTATTTTCCCCATAAACCTGTTATCCGACGTGGTTATATCACCCACTGATGCGTGCAGTTGAAACACAGACCTCTTAACCAACAGACGTATTGCACGATGGACCTGTTATAACCCACTGGATATATATACCTACTTCAGCATGATTCCAGAATAACATCCCCTGTGCACCAATTTTCCCAACTCGGACATTAACTCAAATCACCTAACCCCAGTGGCCTGTTTTCCCACAATCCATTCATCCACCTACACACCCACCCATCAACGCACATACCCACAACCTTACTCAATACAGTATGTCTCAAAAGTAGGACGACACGAACCCGTCTCTTGCCTTGTCCTACAGGTAGCCCCACCACCCACCCCACTTAAACAGTGCACGAACCCCACTCCACCCCACTTAACTAGCCCAACAATCCTTTCCCTCCCTCTCGCCCACTCACTCCACCTAGTCCGCCTGTGAAACAACCAGCCCACACTAACCAATCCATCCACCCAGTTACCAACCTACCAATCCGCATATCATGCTCCACAAGTCAGATCACACACACACACAAACACACACACACACACACACACACACACACACACACACACACACACACACACACACACACACACACACACACACACACACACACACACACACACACACACACACACACAGAGGCGGGGTGGATTTCCTTACACGAAAGATGAGTCTCACCGCTTAACTCAGTCTGTCGATAGAATAGTACCGGGTACTCTTTACAGGGAGTTTGCCAGGCCATAGATAAGGGGCTTCATTCCGGCTACATACACATGATTTTATGCGATATGAGTAAATATGGTGCTCAAGCTAAACAGGGAATTTTTCCTTTGGCTGATGACGAAGGAGTTTATTTATCCCAGGATAACGTCTCGTCGGACAAAATGAAAGATGGGTTTTATTCTGGGTAACGCCAGTTGACTTCGTCAAATAATTTGGCAGGCCGCGTAACTTCCGTTAGATGCCTTATGTTCGCATTTTTTTCTCTCTCTGGTGGTTGACACCTGGAGATTTTTGGCGAACTCATAAGTATTTTTCTCATTAACTGGATATTTCTCTCTGGACAGAGAGGCAAATTACTTTCTTAAGCACAGCTTTTTGTTAAATCAACAGCATTTATCTCCTAATTCATTATTCCAACGAAAGCAATCCTATATATATATATATATATATATATATATATATATATATATATATATATATATATATCTATCATAAAAAATCTCTCTCTCTCTCTCTCTCTCTCTCTCTCTCTCTCTCTCTATATATATATATATATATATATATATATATATATATATATATATCACAAAGCAAGGCAAGTTTTAGTGACTGAAGGAAGATATACTTACACTGTGGCCTGTTTTCAATGGATCACAGGAATCCAGGGTTTCTCATCCCTTGCATTTCTCTGCGCCAATCTGCCTCCACCTCATTATTCCAAAATTCACAGGCACCCACCATACACGCTCTCTCTCTCTCTCTCTCTCTCTCTCTCTCTCTCTCTCTCTCTCTCTCTCTCTCTCTCTCCTGTTAACAAATGAATGCTTCGTACTTGTTCACTCTGTGTTCGCTGGTTCAGACCTACAGGAAGTCGTGGAGTGGAACCAAATATACATATTTATCACTTGCTTGGCTCTATACGAGAAACAAGTTATTAAATAATCAGTATGATATACTCGTGTTATCAGAGTCAAACCTTCAAAGTAAATATTATTATTGCTTTATCCATTACTACAAGCCCAAAGCTGAAGGAATATTTTTCGACAGAAATGCATCGAAGGCAACTTCTGTGCTCGTGAATGCGACGCTGCCACATACACAGGTTGGCTGGACAAGGGTGGTTAAGAACTCCTGTCCGCAATAGTACCTTCACATAAACGTATCCGATAGAGTCAATCCGGATACTGTCACGTTAAAAAGGATGCCAAATCCCTGATCTTGCGCAGTTCCTCACAGTATTCATCCAGCCAGCTTGATTTCTTGTCAATCCCCTAGCCTCACCGACTTCCAAACCTCTCTTCCTCACGCACCTACCCACCATATACCAGCACCTTCGCCTTGGCCTACCTCGCCTTCTCCCTCCTTCAAATTCGCTCATATATACCTTTTTCACCACTCTGTTGTTATCCATTCTTTTCACATGACTATACCATCTCAGTACACTCTCTTCGATTCTGGTGTCCACAGACTTCCTCACTCCACATCTATCACGAATCACATTATTTATTACCCTATCCACTCTCTGTACTCCACATACATTCCTCAGGACTCACAACTCCACTGCTGTCACTCTTGACTATTCATTTTCATGCCACACCATAGTCTCATATCCATAAGATAAAGTTGGCAGTAACACTCCTTCATGTAAGCCTCGTGCAGCTGCAAGACGCAAGCCTCTGTTTCTTATCAAGGCCTTCATTGCACCAGCTACATTCTTCCGTGTGTCAGTCTACTTTCCACTTCTTTTGCACATTTTCCTCTCTTTTCTATCACTGTACCCAGGTACTTGAACTCTCTCACCAGTTCTAGTTTCTCTCCATTCACTGTAAAATCACACTCTGAGTCACCTTCTTTCTCAGTAAACATCATTTTACTCTTTTCTACATTTACTCTCAAAGCACGACGCTCACAGACATCAGCAAAACTCTATACTAGCCTACCAAGTTCTTGTCCGGTATTTGCAAGTAGTACTGCATTATCAACATACAACAAATTTTAGATATTTCATCCATCACCATTCACTACCAACGCCATCCCCGTCTTCATTACTCACGTTTTTACTTCTCTCATCACCCCATATATATATATATATATATATATATATATATATATATACGGTATATACTGAACAACCATTGGTACATCACACAACCTTGTAGCAAGCCCACACCGATCGTGAACCATTCATTTAGATGCCCATTTACCCTCGCACATGCTTCACTACCATCATAAAAATCCTGACGGCACCTAGCAGCTTACCATCTACACCGTACATAAGCAAAACCTTCCACAATCCCTCTCTGTCTACTTTGTTGTATGCTTTTTCCAGATGCCTGAATGCCATAAACACCTTATAGTCCTTCTTATAAGCCTTCTTCACTATCTGTCTTATTGCAAATATTTGATCCACACATCCTCTGCCACTCCTAAATCCATCCTGTTCATCACTCACAAGGACTTCTGATATCTCTCTTACTTTCTTAATAATAATTCTTCCAGATACCTTCCATACCACACTCAATACTCTTATGCCACGATAATTCTTGCACTCACTTCGCTCACTTTTATTAGTGTACAGGGGTACAATCACAGCTTTTTTTCCACTCTGTTGGTACAGTTTCATTCATCCATCCCTTCTTACGTATCTCCAACCAGCACTTCATTCCACTCTCTCCACTACACTTAATCATCTCTGCATATACCTCGTCAACCCCAGCTGCTTTCCCATTTTACAGCATCTTTACAGCACTCTTCACATGTGCTAATGTCACGTTTCCTCGCACTACATTCCTTCTCTGCACATCCCCCAAACCAATCAAGTTTACAGTGGCTCTGCTGTCTCTATTCCCTTTTCATCAGACTTTCAAAATATTCTTTCCTTCTGGTCCTAACTTCACTCCATGTGTTAATAATCTACCACTTACATCCTTCACACCTTCACATTTCTTTCCACCGTCAGTTCTACTTTTCCGCACCTCCTTCCAGAATAACTTCCTATTTTCAGAGTAGTTTGCATTTATTTTTTTTCCTACATCATCCTTTACCTCCATTTTCCTCTTCACTAGTCTCTTTACATGAGTCTTGCTGTCAATATATTCAGTTCTTATTTCATGTGAACCCCTGTTCTGTAACCACTCTAGCCACATCTTCCTCTTTTCCTCCACTGCTCTCTTAACCTCATCATCCCACCATATCGCACCATTCTTCTTTGTTGTTACTTGTGCCACATTACACACCGCTTTAGCATTCCTAACTAAGCTATTCCTATATACATTCCACAGGCTGTCCAGATCCATTTCATTCCAGTTCACCGATTCTAACTCCTCCCATACTTTGGGCCTGTATTCATCTGCAATTTCATTGATCCTCAGCTTCACGACTTTCTCTTTTTCCTTGACTGCTCTCTTTCTCCTGGTCCACCTCACTCCTCCCAACTTGATCTTGAATACCACACTCATATGATCTGACAAACCTCCACATCGTCCTCTCATGGCCCTCGTATCAGCAACCATTCCCAGCATCAACTTCTCTACAAGCACATAATCAGTCATGCTCCTTTCAACACGATCCCCGTTTCCTCTATACCATGTATATATATGAGCATCTTTGTGTTTGAAATACGAGTTACAAATGCACAACCTCCTTTCCTGACACATCCTTTAGTCGCTTCCCATTATCATTTCCTCCCGGCACTCCATTACATCCCATTATCAGGACCAGTGCCTACTCTTCCATTCATATCGCCCATTACGATCACTTTATAGCTCCTGGGCATTTCTCCCACTGCTTCATCCAGCTCATCCCAAAACCTGTCTTTCTCGCTCTCACTCCTTTCATCACACTGTGCATATGCTATGATCACAGCCACTTTCACCTCCTCGAAGTTGAACTTGACAACCATATATCTCAAGCTGACACATTTGTAATCTCTCATTCCACTCTGCCACACCTCATTCATCAACAAAGCAACTTCTTCCTTCATCTCCCTCGCTCATTCATGCCCGATCTTATACATTTCACACCCTCCCACTCCACCACTTCACACCCTTTCATCTTTGATTCACACCACCACTTCACACCCTTTCATCTTTGATTCACACAATGCCATCACAGCATATTTCGCACTCTTGAACACATTCACCACTTCCACCATCTTGTTCTCCTTATTCACGCATCTCACATTCCACATGGCCATGCGAATCTGCCCATTTGGTTGGGGCCCTGAGCAGGTATTGGGCCCTCCGAGGCTCTCCGAAACATTTGCCATGATTGAATGATTTTAAATAAGGGAATCTGGGGGACACTTAATCCTGCCAAAACCCCCGGTTATATGGTTACCACCCAGCGTAGTAAATGGTTTCCTGGGTACAGGAAACCATTTGGCTTGTCACTCAGCATAGAGACCATAAGGCATCCCCACACTGAGTGAGTGGATGATGGGTGCCCCCATCTACCACCACTTTCTACAAGTATAAATGAGAGGGGATGGATCATTCATCATCATCATCCTTTCTCCCTCACAAGGACGGCGTGAGGTATGATCCAGACAACAAGGAAACAGAAACACTGAGAGGAAAAACTATCAACACTATGCCCACTGACAGGCCAAAAACTCATTCACACATTATTCAAGCGCATGGAATTCTGGCTCTGCCTCATTGGAAAAAATAATAACCAGTAATGATAATTAAAATAGTAATAATAATAATAATAATAATAATAATAATAATAATAACAATAACGACGATGACAACGGTGATGATGATGATGATGATGACCTTCGAATCCATTACCCAAGTCCCCCGTTGTATTCTTGGGTGAACACTGCCAAGGGGTAAACGAACTGAGTCTGAGGATCTGACCAGCACTCCAACTGAACTCCAGTCCATCCCGTTTTCAGCTGGACGTGTTAACCAATGAACCACCAGTCCCCTAATAGACGTGTTGCCGGTTCTGGATAGACATGGCCAGTGCACTCTGCCATGTACTTAAAAACTTACTATATATATATATATATATATATATATATATATATATATATATATATATATATATATATATATATATATATATATATATATATATATATATATATATATATATATATATATATATATATATATATATATATATATATATATATATATATATATATATTAATTTAATTTAATTTATCATTTGCACTGAACAAGACGTGATAACTTTAATTCTTTGCAGCTGGAGGGAAGAAGCCGCCATGTTGGCGATGACGTCAGTATTCATACTGCAGACGATGCTCCAATCCATCACACAATACTTAACCAGTAACAGAGATAACAGTTGTACCTACATGGCCACTGCAGATCCAAACTACCCCCTTCAGATATGTTGTGAAGGAATACTTTTCATGGTGTAAATGGATGGTACCTGTTAGGTACGTAAATTGTGATGAAATCGACCAGAAGTAGCTAACAGCTGCACCCAAGGTAATCTATTTACCTTGAGTGTGGGTAGTGACTTCACGATCAATCAGACACCGTTTCAGAGTCACGTGATTTTTCGGCTACTTTGTCTATTATTATTTTCATGTTTCAGTACATTTTTTTTTTTTTTTGGAAATAATGGTTGACATACCTGTAGTTATTTTTTGCATATTTTTTACCCATACAGGTATCTAACTTCAAAAAAATTTTGACCGGAAATTCGTCTATTGCCACCCGCCTTTACCAAGACGGAGCAATAATGTTTTTGCCGCGCTTGTAACTTGGCCAGCAGCATATTCTGGTGGGGGATTAGGATTCTGCTCCTGAATGATTTTCTTTCATTATCTGAAGAAAAAAGCCAGACTGTATTTACACTAGAGATAACCAGGGTCATATTTTGTTTAGTCTCACCTGAACAATGCTACGAGCGCTGTTAGTATATATATATATATATATATATATATATCAGCAACAGCAGCCATAACTAGTCCACTGCTGAACAAAGGCCTCCCCCAACCTTTTCCACGAATTCCTTGACTGAGCCAATCTTTGCCACGTTATCCTTGCAAATTTATCTATCTTATCTCTCTATCTCCTGTCTGGCCTTTTGCTACGCTTACTAGCCTATCTCTTGGTGTCCAGTCAGTCAGCCTCTTGCTCCATCGGTTATCCCTTATTCTTGCTATATAGTCTGCCCACCTCCATTTCTGTTCTTTTATAACTTTTATAATATCTTTGACTTTAGTCTGCTCTCTCACCTAAGTTGAGCTTTTCCTGTCTCTTAACCCGAGACGTCCCATCGATATATGGGTACGTTGCAACATTATGTAACTGCCAGTCCCGACAATGTACTGGTACAACCCGCAATTGCAAGGTTCATAATTTGCACAATTTTCAATTTTCGTGCGTGATTATTGGTACGTATACACAGGACACCTTCCTCTATTCCTCTACAAGATGCCAGGCAGGGACAATGCCTTACACCGAATAACCTCCCCCCCCTGCACGCCATTGTCTCAGCAATTCACCTGTTACCAGTGACCTGGCCAATAAAGACATTCAGGGCCAGAGTGATTCCCCAATCAATGACAATGTGGAGGACAAAGTTTACATAGCATTAGAGGAAGAAACAGTTAGAAATGATGATCAGGTAATGTCGCCAAAAAAGGTCAGGTATGTTGATGAGTTAGTGAGTGAAACAATGCTTATAATGCCTATAATACTGTTTGAAAACCAATATACTCTCGTACTACATAAAAATTCGTACCAAATAAATAAATAAATACCGTTTATGACTGGTGTGGAATAATTACTCTCCCATAGAACTCGTTCTTTTTGGAGCCAGCCTGATAGAAAACCCAGTAAGGTAAGGAGGTACTGCTACCTGTATCGAGTATTTTAAACCTCAGGTGAGCGATTTCTCTATGAATTTTCGATGTTTCTCACCATAAGTGGAGGTTTTAGCCAAAAGATTATTTTTTTTAAATAGCTCGGGATTGAGGGGTATCGGAGGTGCGAAATCGGTCGGGACGTGACGGGTTAAAGATATTCCCAACATTGACCTTTCCATTGATCTCTGAGAATGGAGTAATTATTTTCCATTGATTTTGTCAGTTTCCAGGTCTCACAACCATACGTCATAGCTGGAATTATACATTCGTTATATACTTTTCTTTTCATAAAAACTGGCAAGCTACTTTTCATAATGTCTCTATGTTTACCGAAAGCTTTCCATCCAATTGTAAAGCGTCTTTTTTTTTTTTTTTCGCTATAATGACCTTTCGTTAATTTTAGTATTTGTCCCGAGTAGTTGTACTCCTCAACTTCTTCAAGAATTTCATTGCTTATCCTGATGACGCTCTTTGGTGTTTGTGGATTAAACATTAGCTTTACTTCGGTTCATCTTCAGTCATACTTTCAGACTTTCTCTGTTCAGGTCATTTAACATTTCTTGCAATGCCTCCGCTGTTTATGAGATTAGGACAGTGTCATCTGCAAATCTTAAATTGTTTAGCTTTTCTCCATCTATGTTCACTCCTTTGTTTTCCCAGTCTAGCCTTCTGAAAATACTTTCTAGGCATGCTGCAAATAATTCTGGTGAACTTGCATCTCCCTGACCCACACCCTTCTCAATCTTAATATTTTCCGAATCCTTATGTTATTCAACTGTAGCAGTTCCCTCATTATATATGTTTTCGATCAGGTTTACAATGTTCTCATTCACCCCTTGTTCTTGTAATGAATTTATAATTGCTATGTGCTCCACTGAATCAAAAGCTTTTTCGTAATCAACAAAACCTAAGCACAGTGGTTTATTATATTCTGTAGTTTTCTCAGTTAGCTGATTCATTGTATGTAGATGATCACTGGTCGAATACCTGCTTCGGAATCCTGTCTGTTCACGAGGTTGGTTTTCCTCCAAAATTGTTGTTATTCTGTTCGCAAGGACTTTAGTAAAGAGTTTGTAAATGACTGATTATAAGCTAATGGGTCGATAGTTACTAAGATCTTTTGAGTCACCTTTTTTGTAGAGTAAAATAACTATTGCATTACACCATGTTTTGGGATATTTTTTTTTTTTTTTTTTTTTATACAGTGGGTAAATAAGTGAGCAAGCCTATTTTGTACTTCTACTCCTGGATCCAACAGTAAAACTGTTACTATTCCATCTTCTCCCGGAGCCTTCCCTCTTTTCATATGTTTAAGACAAATATATACTTCGTCTGATGTTACCTCAGGTATTGCACTTGTGTCAACTGAAAAGTTAGCCATTGGTACTACTGTCTTTGATGCACACAGTTTTTTGTAACATTCTTCAACTCTCTTCAGCATCTTATCTCTGCATTTAATAATTTCACCGTTTTTTTCTTTCTTTCAGTGATGTCATTTGTTGCTTTCCTAGTGCCATTTTACTTCGGACCTGTTTCAGACTTTCAATTTTTGATGGTTTCTTTGATCTGATCCATGTTTCTCTTTCTTTTTTCTTCTCTTTGTCTTTTGTTGATAAGATTATTTAATTCCACTTGTTCTATTTCGTCTTTCTTTGTTTTTACCTTCATTTCCTTTCGACTTTTCATAAGCTCGAGTGTCTTTTCTGAATATTTCTTGGCTTTCGTTGTATTAGGTTTTCCTGCTACCTCTGCTGATTCTCTTAGCACTTTTTTTAGTCTGTCCTTCAGCTCATCAATGTCACATTCAGCATTACTTAGAACCTGGAATCTGTTCCTTATTTCCAACTGAAAGGCTGCTTTGTTTTCGTTTACTATTATAGGGCATATGTTTTTATCTTTAATCATCTTCTTTCTTTCACTTCTGAAATTGAATCTGGCTGTGCAACCCACCATTCTATGATCACTGCCTATATTTATTTTGTTGATAACTGTGACATTTGTGATTGTGTTTTTCTTATCTGCTAAAATGAAGTCGATTTCATTCTTTGTTTCTCCACTTGGGCTTCTCCAGGTCCATATTCTCCCTGTTGTTTTGTGGAAGAATGTGTTCATTATTCTCATGTTAAACATTTCAGCAAAATTTACCAGCATTTCTCCTCTTTCATTCCTTTCTCCCACTCCAAATTTTCTCATACATGCTTCTCCATTTTTCGACTACCCAACTTTCGCATTGAAGTCTCCCCTGAGTATAGTATATGTTGTCTTTTCTTCTTCCATAATCTGGGAGATGTCATCAGAGAATGTTTCTATTTCTTCATCTGGGCTTTGAGCAGTTGGTGCATATACTTGTATTACTTTCAGGGTATATTTTTTGCATAGTCTAGTGACAACAAATGCTGCTCTGTCAGATACACGGGTGAATTTAACAATGTTGTCTGCAAGATCTCTGTTAATTAGAAATCCTACACCACTAACTCTTTCATTTTCTCTTCCTCTGTAGTAAAATAGGTGGTTGCTGTCTTCGAGCTGAATTACTTTTTCTTCTTTTCTGTGGATCTCACTCAAACCTACATTATCCCAACAAATGTTTTCCAGTTCAGTCATTAGGTTATCAAGTTTGTAATCTTCTGCGAGGCTTCTTATATTGTATGCATAGATCTCCATGGATTTCAGTTTGTTTAACGTCCAAGAGTCTAATTTTCCAACACAGTGCCTACTCACTTTCGGTGGCACACTGCCCATAAGCATAGGAGGCAGTGCAGTTGGACCTTTAGTAGATGATGATCCAACAGGAATGCCCGTCAAATCATTTGCAATAGAACTCATGTTTGGTTGAGAGGATTATGGCAAATAATCTCACTTCCCTGCCACATAGTTTCTGGTGAGATGTAATTTTTGTGCCACCTTATTCGTTAAATTCAGTGGAGCCGTATATATCAATAGGGAGTCCCATGGTCCACACCGTCTAAGACGGTACCTCGTATATCTACAAGGCCTTCCCGTATCCACCACCAGGGGACGCGCCAGGTAGCCGTGGGATCCTGCCCTGGATATATATATATATATATATATATATATATATATACACACAAGTATATGCACCAACTTCTCAGAGCTCAGATGAAGAAATTGAAACATTCTATGATGACATCTCCCAGATTATGGAAGAAGACAAGACCACCTATACTATACTCATGGGAGACTTCAATGCAAAAGTTGGAAAATCAAAAAATGGAGAAGCATGTATAGGAAAATTTGGAGTGGGAGAAAGGAACGAACGAGGAGAAATGTTGGTAAACTTTGCAGAAATGTTTAACATGAAAATAATGAACACATTCTTTCACAAAAGAACAGGGAGAAAGTGGACCTGGAGAAGCCCAAATGGAGAAAAAAAGAATGAAATCGACTTCATTATAGCAAATAAGAATAACACAATCACAAACGTCACAGTTATCAACAAAGTAAATTTTGGAAGTGACCATAGAATGGTGGGTAGCACAGCAAGATTCATTTTCAAATGTGAAAGAAAGAAGATGATTAAAGACAAAAAGATATGCCCAATAAAAGTCAGTGAAAACAAAGCAGCTTTTCAGTTGGAAATAAGGAACAGATTTCAGGCTCTTAGTAATGCTGAATGTGACATTGATGAGTTGAATAACAGACTAACAAAAGTCCTAAAAGAATCAGCGGAGGTAGTAGGAAAACCTAATACAACCAAAGCCGGGAAGTATTCAGAGAAGACACTTGAGCTTATGAAAAAAAGAAAGGTAATGAAAGTAAAAACAAAGAAAGATGAAATAGAACGAGCGGAATTAAATAAGCTTATCAACAAAAGACAAAGAGAAGAAAAAAGAAAGAGAAACATGGATTAAATCAAAGAAACCATCAAAAAAGGAAAAAGTCTGAAACAGGTCCGAAATAAAATGGCACTTGGAAAGCAACAAATTACATCACTAAAAGACAAAAAGGGTGAAGCCATTAAATGCAGAGATATGATGCTGAAGTGAATTGAAGAATTTTACAAAGAACTGTATGTATCAAAGACAGTAGTACCAATAGCTAACTTTTCTGTTGACACAAATGAAATACTTGAGATAACACCAGACGAAGTAAATATTTTTCTTCAAAATATGAAAAGAGGGAAGGCTCCGGGAGAAGATGGAATAGCAGCAGATTTACTGTTGGATGCAGGAGCAGAAGTACAAAATAGGCTTGCTCACTTATTTACCCAATGTATAAAACAGAAGAAAATTACCAAAACATGGAGTAATGCAATTGTTATTCTGCATTATAAAAAAGGCGACTCAAAAGACCTTAGTAACTATCTACCCATTAGCTTGCTATCAGTCATTTACAAACTTTTCACTAAAGTCCTTACAAACAGAATAGCTACAAATTTGGAGGAAAACCAACCTCGTGAACAGGCAGGATTCCGATGCGGGTATTCGACCACTGATCATCTGCACACAATGAATCAGCTAATTGAGAAAACTACAGAATATAATAAACCACTGTGCTTAGGTTTTGTTGATTGCGAAAAGGCTTCCGACTCAGTGGAGCACATAGCAGTTATGAATTCATTGCGAGAACAAGGAGTGAATGAGAACATTGTAAAACTGCACGAAAACATATGTAAAGAGGGAACTGCTACAGTTAAATTACATAAGGACTCAGAGAAAATTAAGATTGAGAAGGGCGTGCGTCTAGGATATACAATTTCACCAAGGTTATTTACAGCATGCCTAGAAAGTATTTTCACAAAGCTAGACTGGGAAAACTAAGAAGTAAACATAGATGGAGAAAAGCTAAACAATTTAAGATTTGCAGATGACATTGTCCTAATCTCAGAAAAAGCAGAGACGTTGGAAGAAATGTTAAATGACCTGAATAGAGAAAGTCTCAAAGTAGGGCTAAAGATGAACCGGAGTAAAATTAAAGTAATGTTTAATCCACAAACACTAAAGAGCGTCATAAGAATAAGTGGAGAAATTCTTGAAGTAGTTGAGGAGTACAATTACCTGGGACAAATACTAAAATTAACGAAAGATAATGATAGCGAAGTAAAAAGACGCATTACAATTGGATGGAAAGCTTTCGGTAAACATAGAGACATTATGAAAAGTAGCTTGCCAGTTGGTATGAAACGAAAAGTATATAACGAATGTATAATCGATGGAAAATAAATTAATTCGTTCTCAGAGAGCAATGGAAAGGTCAATGTTGGGAATATCTTTAAGAGACAGGAAAAGAGCAATTTGGGTGAGAGAGCAAACTAAAGTCAAAGATATTATAGAAGTTATAAAAGAACAGAAATGGAGGTGGGCAGGCCATGTAGCAAGAACAAGGGATAATCGATGGAGCAAGAGGTTGACTAACTGGACACCAAGAGATGGTAAACGAAGCAGAAAAAGGCCAGACAGGAGGTGGAGAGATGAGATAGAGAAATATGGAGGGAAAACGTGGCAAAGATTGGCTCAGCCAAGGAACTCGTGGAGAAGGTTGGGGGAGGCCTTTGTTCAGCAGTGGACTTATAATGGCTGCTGATGATGATGATGATATATATATATATATATATATATATATATATATATATATATATATATATATATATATATATATATATATATTGTTACATAGCCTATGATTTCATCATCCTTTGTGTAATTTTAACGCACAGTATGCTGCATGTTTGATCACGAACGTGTTCTGCCTCACTTCCCCCCTTCTACCGTTATAGTAGAGTAAGTCGTCATTTCTGTTGTTTCAGTGCGGGATTTTCAGCTCTCTGTCCCCATGGCTTCATTTGCGCGTCCCTCTTACAAGTTGTATCAGGCTCTGCTGGCCCCTATATAATGAGCTCGGTCTCTGCATCATTGCCACTTAGATCTGCTCCTCATTTTGTTCACATCTCTGTCCTCCCCTGTACAGATATTATTATTGTGAGTGCTCAAGAAATCTCCAACCATCTAGCAGCTGTGTGTAATTTGAGTATAACTGTTGTTGCATTTTTTCTTGTACTGTATAGCATAAGTTTTATTTGTAGGCCTAGCGAAGTTTTTGTAATTCGTGTGGGGTTCTTTATGTCAGTCATTTTTGATAATAGTTTGTATCTGTAATTATTTATCTGGCATTCACTGAGTATTATCAGGTATCTCATTTTATCAGGGCTGACTTAGATAAATTTATTCTTGCTAATTTCGTGTTAATAGAGGCTATTGCAGTTAACCATATATTTAACCTGTTTTTGCCATTACATTATCCTTATGAGTCCTGAATGTTTTGTTGTTAATTTAAGCATTAAACTTTAACTTGTAATTTTACCTAACTCTTTTGTTTTGAACCTGGAACTTTACGGGACAGTAGTGACTCTTCGTATTCTCACTTAAAGTGTACATTATCTTTCTCTGTTCCGTAACATAAATTTGGCGACCTCATATCAGGATATTCAGGATATTATCATAAGGATATTGTTTGATATTTTGTGACTGTGATATATTCATGATGGCTACTATTACTACACTTGATGAAGCCAAAGATTTTTTGTCAAATGTGCAAACAGTGTTGGATATAGAAAACAGAACAAAGAATGAACTTAAGCTTGTTGCTCAACAATTGGGAATTGTTGTTCGCTCTCATCATTCTAAAGATCAGATTGTTGACATGATTAATGAAAGCTTGTTCAATGTAACTCCTCCAAATGAGCAAACGCAGATTGAATTAGCTAAGTTACAGCTAGCTCTGCAGGAGGCCCGTGCTAAGGAGGCCGAGGCACAAGTTGAAATTGCTAGGATTCAGGCAGACCATGAGTATCGCATGAAACAAGGTGGAACTGGATCATCTAGCTCTGATGATTTTGATGTGGCTAAAAATGTTAAACTTGTCCCTCCTTTTAATGAATCTGATTTAACAAAGTATTTTCAGTTGTTTGAGAGGGTAGCTACAGGTTTTAATTGGCCTAAGGAGTATTGGCCAGTACTCCTTCAAACTGTTCTCACCGGTAAAGCTCAAGTAACTTATGCATCTTTGCCTCAGGATCAATGTGATAATGTCATAAAGACTTTGTATCATAAAGCAGCGACTTTGTATTTGCTTGTAGAGGCGTATATTTTAGACTTGTGGTCGAGCGGCTTTTATATCTTGTAGTAGTCTCCCCACCAGATGTCATGTAGTGACGGGAGAGGTAAAGAATAGTATGGGACTATTTTTATTTGTCTTGGAAATATTAAACAGGTATAATAGTATAAGTCCTGGGTAGCTACCTCCCTGTCTCGCTATCTCTCTCTCTCTTCCTGTTCTAAGGCTAATCTCCGTCTCGACCTCTCTCTAAGGTCGCTTGTCTCCTTCTGTCTAGCCTGTTCGGTGGCTAATCTCCGTCTCGACCTCTCTCTAGGGTCGCTTGTCTCCTTCTGTCTAGCCTGTTCGGTGGCTAATCTCCGTCTCGACCTCTCTCTAGGGTCGCTTGTCTCCTTCTGTCTAGCCTGTTCGGTGGCTAATCTCCGTCTGCGCTCTCTTTCCTAAATTCTGGTAGAGCAGGGGTGGACTAGATCTTTGTTCACGAGAGGACTGCTGACAGCTAACTGCATCATCTCCTTACTGGCCGCCGTCGTCAGCTT
This sequence comes from Coenobita brevimanus, assembly GCF_032717465.1. NCBI lineage: Eukaryota > Metazoa > Arthropoda > Malacostraca > Decapoda > Coenobitidae > Coenobita > Coenobita brevimanus. Next base: position 17,697,243 of record NC_137002.1, read on the forward strand.
TCCTCAGTGTTAAGAGGGTGTAAGCATGTTTGCACTGCTCGATTCTCGCAGACACAACACCTTCTCATCATTTGACTTCCTGCTTCTATCTGTCTCTCTATCTATCTATTTATCTATCTATCTAGTATGATTTGCAATTATAATATGGAGACCTACCACATTGCTCAGCCGCGCAAAAATGGCGTACCATCGACATTTAATAGTTATAACATATTGATACATACTACATACATATTATAATGAACTTATAAGCTAATTAAGTGAAATACATAAAATTGTAAAGTAACATAATTGTATGAATATTGTATACATATATTATTCATAGTAAATAGTGATTATTCAGTAATATTACATTTAAACAAGTTGTATACATATTTGAATAAATGCAATGGTTGTTGTATAACACTTGTAAGACGTGCATGTACAACAGACGTACGCATATAATTGTGCAATGGTAATACTGCTAGGTTATACATTACATATTTGAGTTATCACTTTAGTAATGTCTAATATTTCACCTAACTTGTATGATGATACTGGTAATACAGAATTGTGCTATAATTGTATGACTTATAATATTGTACTAACATTGTGGTACTACATAATTGTGTTGGCCTTATAATTGTAGTTACATTTTGTTAATGCAACTATTACATATGTGTCTTGGCCTTATAATTGTAGTTAAAGTTACATAAAAGTTACATCTTGTTAATGCAACTATTTTGTCGTTACATAATTGTTACATATCGTTTGTAGGTACATAATTGTAGTTAGTGTAACATAATGCAATCGTTTGTCGTTACATAATTGTTACATATCGTTTGTAGGTACATAATTGTAGTTAAAGTTACATAAAAGTTACATCTTGTTAATGCAACTGTCACATAAATTGGTACATATTGTTTGTAGTTACATAATTATAATATGGAGTAACATAATTGTAATAACTGCAGTCCTAACATATGCTGCGGTCGATGATAGTGATGATGTGTCATGCCACTTGTTTGTGGAGACACAATTTGCTTTTTGTTTGTAGTGTATGTGGTATTTTGGCATATATAGTAACATTTACACTTATTTTCATTTGTTTGTTATGTGATCTTACTTTATTTCTCTTTTTTCCTTCTTACTTTTCTTTCTTTCTTTCCTTTCCTTTTCTTTTTTTTTTGTTTTGTATGTATTGATTTTCCATAGTTTGTTTCTCTTTGCTTGTGTACGCTTTTTCCATGTTGTTCATGGTTGCATAATTGCTGACTAATTTCCTTGAGATACTTTTTTAAAGTTTAGTTTATATTGCACAGATATTACTGAAAATGATATTATATAGTCCCATATTTTGTTATTTTATATAAAAAATATATACACTATATACAGTATTAACTATACACACTGACTTGTTGTTCACCTGTACCTATCGTGAGTAATATGTGTGTCACCACTGTGTGGAAATCATTGTCTTCACGATTGTGTTGAAGATGTTCACTCTTGCTAACGGCATTTGTGTTGGCCATTTTTTTTTTTCTTCTCTAGGTTACCTTGTAACTTAATTTGTCTGTTTCCACTAGGTAGCTTTAATTAATAAATGTTTAATACAGTTCTTTTAATTGCTCACTGAGTAACTGTGATTGTATATTTTCTTTATTACTTTGTAGATATAATTAATGTATAGTTGTATGTATGAAACACGTATTTTACGTAGGTATAAATGGTAACACTCGTTGGTAGTAAATAAATGTTATAATAAATGAATGAATATATACAGTGTAGAATATTTATTGTTGGTGCAAGTATTTAATGATTGAGTTATGAAGATAATTGAAGTAGGTATATGCATTTAAGTTGTAACTATACAACACGTTTTATATGTTTGTGCAGAAGCTTATTGTCTATCACTGTGTATTGTATGAATGAAGTAACTATGTAACTCACTAATTTTTACCGTGGTGTGAGTGGTGGTGCAGGTGGTGTGTTGACTGACGTGGCGTCTGTTCAGCAAGCACGCATGATGACCTCAACTTCCCACACTGGTAGCTGTGGTGAGTGAATGAGTAGCGATGAGTAACTTGAGTGAAGACGAGTGAGTAAGATGAGTTGTAAATATGGACTTGGTGTTTTGCTGCGTGCATTGACCTCTTCACACCTGCGTAAGCGTTGGGGGTTTGGTGGATGTAGCAGAGAGAGGAGGGTGAGGTCTGGTGGTTATGAGTTGTGAGTCGTCTCTCACTCTTCGTTTGTTTGTTTGTTTGTTTTTTCTTTCTTGATGTATTCTTGGTCCTTTTTTTCTTGTGATTTACTCGTTGTAGAATGAAGACTGCCGCTACTTGTAGGTGCGTGTAGAAGATTATACAGACGACGTAGAGTTGTTAATTGTAGTTGATTGTAGATGGCTGTAGTTCGCTTATTCGTCGTAGACTTGTAGACTATTTGCACTGTAGGCTGTATTTTGTAGGATTCAATGTAGAACTGAAGCTAATCTTGTAGTATCGGTTGCTTTTGTAGAAATTTGCTTTTAATTCGGAGACGATGTCCGCAGATTTGCTGATTTGTCGTTAAGCTACTTGCAAGGCGTCGAGTGATCTCTTGACCTCTGCATCAGCGTAAAGATCTGGGAGACGGAGGGGGATGGAGAGAAGCGTCAGGAGCCGGTTATGTTGTTGGTTGAGAGAGATATTCTTGTTTTCAATCTTGATATTTTGTAGGAATTTAATGTTGATTCGTAGACGAGGTTCGTATCCCACCGCTGCCACCAAATGTCATAAAGACTTTGTATCATAAAGCAGCGACTTTGTATTTGCTTGTAGAGGCGTATATTTTAGACTTGTGGTCGAGCGGCTTTTATATCTTGTAGTAGTCTCCCCACCAGATGTCATGTAGTGACGGGAGAGGTAAAGAATAGTATGGGACTATTTTTATTTGTCTTGGAAATATTAAACAGGTATAATAGTATAAGTCCTGGGTAGCTACCTCCCTGTCTCGCTATCTCTCTCTCTCTTCCTGTTCTAAGGCTAATCTCTGTCTCGACCTCTCTCTAGGGTCGCTTGTCTCCTTCTGTCTAGCCTGTTCGGTGGCTAATCTCCGTCTCGACCTCTCTCTAGGGTTGCTTGTCTCCTTCTGTCTAGCCTGTTCGGTGGCTAATCTCCGTCTGAGCTCTCTTTCCTAAATTCTGGTAGAGCAGGGGTGGACTAGATCTTTGTTCACGAGAGGACTGCTGACAGCTAACTGCATCATCTCCTTACTGGCCGCCGTCGTCAGCTTTCCTCAGTGTTAAGAGGGTGTAAGCATGTTTGCACTGCTCGATTCTCGCAGACACAACACCTTCTCATCATTTGACTTCCTGCTTCTATCTGTCTCTCTATCTATCTATTTATCTATCTATCTAGTATGATTTGCAATTATAATATGGAGACCTACCACAATAATTATGATGTAGTTAAGAGCTTGATTCTCAAGGCCTATGAGCTTGTTCCTGAAGCCTATAGAGTAAAATTTAGGACAACTTACAAGCAAGATAAGCAATCCCATGTTGAGTATGCAAAAATCAAAGAAGATCTGTTAGAGCAGTGGTTAAATTCTAAGAATGTGGATTCTGATTTTGACAAATTTAAGCAGATGATTTTGCTGGAGGACTTCAAGAGGTGTATTAGTAAAGATGTAAGCCTATATCTTGATGAGAAAAGAATAGATAATTTGTCTGATGCTGCAGTTTTAGCTGATGAGTATGTTCTCACTCACAAGAGATATTCTAGAGAAAAAGGGAAAGCTGAGAGTAAGTACGTTGCCTCTACTCAGAGTACAGGTAACAGGAAAGAGAATAAGGATGATGTTTCTCAGGAAGTAAATACCAGCTTCACCTCTAGATTTCAGAAAAGTAAATGTACTTATTGTAGTAAGCTTGGTCATACTACGGAGAGATGTTTCAGGAGACAGCGTGATGTGAACAAAAAGGAGTCTTTAAATATTCAGTCAATTGGTCTAGTGTCCACTCTTGAGAGTTCCCAGAATTCTTTAACTGAGTTAACTGAACCTGCTTTGAGGGGTAACTTAAATTCTCATGATGGAGCTCCTCTTTTGAGCAGTAACGTGGGTGACACTCTCAAGAGTTCATGTGCTAATTTCCTGTCTGATGGTTTTGTCAGTCCTCTGGACAGTAATGACAGGAAATCAGTTAAAATATATCGTGATACAGGTGCTTGCCAATCCCTTATGCTGACCAGTGTTCTAGGCTCTAATTTTAATTCCTCTGATGAAACTGTAATCTTACAAGGTGTAGGGAATAATTACTTCTCTGTTCCTCTGTGCAGAGTGAATTTAGAGTCTGGTTTTGTTAATGGTTCTGTTATGGTTGGGTTGGTTGAGACACTCCCAATGTCAGGTGTAACTTTCTTACTTGGAAATGATATTGGTGGAAGTCAAGTGTGTCCAGCTCCTCAGTTGTCTAGTGAGCCAGTGGCTGCGTCCCAGGATTGTGATGTCCCTGATGTGTTCCCTGCATGTGCTGTCACTAGGGCTAAGTCTAAAGTTACTGGTGATTTAGAGGATAATGATGATGATGATGTTATCCTAGCTGACACTTTTCTTGCTAATTTGGACCACTCACCAGATGAGGGAGTACCCCGCAGTGTTGATAATTTGTCTCGTCAAGAGTTGGTTGAGTTGCAGGTTGCTGACCCTGAGTTGAAAGGTCTAGCTAACTCTGCTTGCAGTGAGGAAGAGTCAGCTGGTGCTTCTACTTGTTATTATGTAAAGTCAGGAGTACTTATGAGGAAGTGGAGACCCCCAACAGCATCAGCCGACTGTGAATGGGAGGTTGTACATCAAGTTGTCATCCCTCGTGTTTGTAGGCAGGATATCATTAGAGTGGCTCATGATTCCAGTTTGGCAGGACACCTTGGAGTGAGGAAGACTGTGGCACGCATTTTGAAACACTTCTACTGGCCAGGTATCTTCAGGGATGTTTCCTGGTATTGTAAGTCTTGTCACACCAGTCAAGTTGTGGGGAAGTGTAATCAGACCGAAAAGGTTGCACCTCTAGTTCCCATTCCTCCTTTTGAGGCGCCTTTCACCCGTGTGTTGGTGGATATTGTGGGCCCTCTTCCTAAGACTTCTTCAGGATTTTCTTATGTGTTGACCATGATTGATATGGCTACTCGTTATCCTGAAGCCATTCCACTTAGAAATATCTCAGCAAAGAACGTGGTTAAGGAAATGCTAGGGTTCTTCACAAAGTTTGGTCTGCCCAAGGAGGTACAGTCAGACCGGGGAAGTAATTTCATGTCAAACGTTTACAAACAGTCTCTGAAAGAGTTGGGCATCACCCAGATCACGTCTTCAGCTTACCATCCCCAGACCCAAGGAGCGTTGGAGAGATATCATCAAACACTCAAATCGATGCTCAAGAAATACTGTTTGGAACATCAGAAAGACTGGGATAGGGGTCTTCCATTCGTTGTGTTTGCCGCAAGAGAATCTCCAAATGAATCATTGGGCTTCTCACCTTTTGAACTACTGTTTGGCCATGAAGTAAGAGGACCCCTTAAGCTACTCAAGGAATGCTGGCTGTCGGAGGAAGATGACGTCAACCTGCTGGAGTATGTGATGAATTTCAAAGAACGGCTGTCCACTTCTTTACAGCTGGCGAGAGAGAATTTAGGAGCTGCTCAGGAGAAGATGAAGACTTGGTATGATAAGAAGTCCAGGTTACGCCACTTTCAGCCAGGAGATCAGGTTTTGATTCTGCTACCAGTTCATGGGCAACCTCTTCAAGCCAAGTTTAGTGGCCCTTATTTCGTGGAGAAGAAACTCAGTGATGTCAGCTATGTCATCGCCACACCAGATCGTAGAAAGAGCAAGCAACTATGTCACATCAACATGCTAAAGTTATATCACAGGCGGGACGAAAATAATCCAGTCTGCACTGTAGCTGTTCCACCCGAGTCTGCAAGTGAAGCTCTCCCATGCAGTATGAGCCTGAGTGATAGTTTGGGGAAGAATCCTGATATCATGAATGATCTCCAGACTAAGCTTTCTCATCTACCACCCAAGGAAAGGCAGGAGTTTTCGGCATTACTGCAGGAGTACCCGCAAGTGTTCCGTGCCACTCCAGGAAGAACCACTGTGTTGATGCATGATGTCGATGTTGGAGACGCAAAGCCAATTAAACTGCCTCCTTACCGTGTGAACCCAGTGAAAGTTCCTCTCATCGAGAAGGAGCTTGGCTACCTGTTGGACCACAAGATGATTGAGCCCTGTCAGAGTGAGTGGAGTTCTCCTGTCACTTTAGTCCCTAAGCCAGGTGGGTCACAGCGGCTTTGCATCGACTACAGACGTGTTAATCAGATAACCAAAACAGACACTTACCCTCTCCCTCGTGTGGAAGATTGCATGGACAAGATCGGAAGGGCTGGGTACATAAGTGAGTTTGATTTGTTAGAGGGATACTGGCAAGTACCTATGACTGAGCGTGCTAGGGAGATCTCATTTTTTGTGACAGTAGGAAAGACCTTTGCATGGTCTGTAATGCCATATACAGATTGTTTTAGAGTAATAAGAAATTTCCTTTGTAAATTTCTTTTTTCTTTGTGGGGAGGTGTTACATAGCCTATGATTTCATCATCCTTTGTGTAATTTTAACGCACAGTATGCTGCATGTTTGATCACGAGCGTGTTCTGCCTCAGTTCCCCCCTTCTACCGTTATAGTAGAGTAAAACGTCATTTCTGTTGTTTCAGTGCGGGATTTTCAGCTCTCTGTCCCCATGGCTTCATTTGCGCGTCCCTCTTACAAGTTGTATCAGGCTCTGCTGGCCCCTATATAATGAGCTCGGTCTCTGCATCATTGCCACTTAGATCTGCTCCTCATTTTGTTCACATCTCTGTCCTCCCCTGTACAGATATTATTATTGTGAGTGCTCAAGAAATCTCCAACCATCTAGCAGCTGTGTGTAATTTGAGTATAACTGTTGTTGCATTTTTTCTTGTACTGTATAGCATAAGTTTAATTTGTAGGCCTAGTGAAGTTTTTGTAATTCGTGTGGGGTTCTTTATGTCAGTCATTTTTGATAATAGTTTGTATCTGTAATTATTTATCTGGCATTCACTGAGTATTATCAGATATCTCATTTTATCAGGGCTGACTTAGATAAATTTATTCTTGCTAATTTCGTGTTAATAGAGGCTATTGCAGTTAACCATATATTTAACCTGTTTTTGCCATTACATTATCCTTATGAGTCCTGAATGTTTTGTTGTTAATTTAAGCATTAAACTTTAACTTGTAATTTTACCTAACTCTTTTGTTTTGAACCTGGAACTTTACGGGACAGTAGTGACTCTTCGTATTCTCACTTAAAGTGTACATTATCTTTCTCTGTTCCGTAACAATATATATATATATATATATATATATATATATATATATATATATATATATATATATATATATATATATGAGAGAGAGAGAGAGAGAGAGAGAGAGAGAGTGGCTTTTCTGTCAACACTGGTCAATAAATCTTGTTGCCATATTTACAAACTCTGCCTTGTACCCAAGTCAGTCCTTGCATATTACTATTGCATACCCTCGTCATTTTTCAATCTATACAAGGGATGTCTTTTAACTCGCATATCCACTTTCAATAATATCATTTTTATATCTGGCTTCCTGCCTTTCGTCTGATGCTAGTTTCTCTTAATTTTGTACCTGGATTCTTTCACACTTTTGCAGATTTTTCCTTTTTTTTTTTTTTTAAGTCTATTCGCTCGTGTGTAAAAGCTTGCCCTCCCTTCCACACTCCCTCCCTTTTCTGCTTTCTCAGTCCGTCCTCTCTACCTCCCCCTTCACCAGTTCCTGCCTTCCATCTTTTCTTCCATCCTCCACCTATCTCCTTTAATTCCTCCCATCCACTTTCCCACCTCCACTCCTCCATCTCCACCTCACCTCTCTTCCCACTTCCCTCATCTATTTCTCTTTCCCTTTTCCCTTGCCATACACATCTCCACGTCCCCTCTCATCCCTGTTTGGGGGCAGCAGGAATAAACTCAGCACGCCATCTTAATGAAGGGGTTAATTATGTTTTTTGTATTATAACTTAGCATAAACGACACACACTGGACTGTTATCAACTTTAGTATGAAAATTCTCTCAACAAAGAAAATGGTCAGAGAGAGAGAGAGAGAGAGAGAGAGAGAGAGAGAGAGAGAGGTGCACTGTCCCTTTTGGCGGTGAGACGAGGAAACTCAGGTTCGCACTGCAGATGATGTCCCACTCACTCCACCACACACTCCTTATACATCCTTGAACACTTTCCACATTTACAGTTGTCCCAACCTCCACACTCCTTTTCTCACCATTTTCCACTCCTTCACAGGGTTTCAATACCAGATTTGCCGTCATGAGTTAAGAAAATAAAAATGCCTCATATCCTTTTTTCTCCAATTACTCTTGACTGTTAATTATTTTCCCTCCATTATCTATCCCTTCTGCATCTATTTTCATCCCTTACTTACCGACATCACAGTAAAGAGAAGACAAAGAAGAAAAAAGAAAAAGAAACATGGAATACTTCGATTCTTTCTTCCCTAACTCTCCCCGCTCACAGTTTTAAGTTCAGATTATTACGCTCTGGGTCGAGCGGGGGGGGGGGGGGGAGCAGGGGACAATTCGAGGTCCGGGCCGCAGGGGCCATGATTGTGTTAAGAGGAAGGAGAGTATGGCGTACTTCACTCTATAATGACATATTGGATTTCTAAGGAATATATACATACATACATATATATATATATATATATATATATATATATATATATATATATATAAGGAAGTAGGAATAGTTGTATGTAAACACATTAAAAAAAGCTATGTATAACATTTACAGTACAGAGTTGCATAGTACTGTAAGTCTGTTGTACTGAAAGGACCGGGGAATATAAAGAACCTCTGACCCATCACCTTCTTTTGCTTTAACATCTTACCGACTCATCAACCAATCAGAAATACATATGCACAAACAAATACATACTATATAGTGTCTCTTATTTTTTTTTACATAATATACTATAATATTTCCTTGTAGTTATTATCGTTGTTTTACAGACAGGGAGGGGAAGGTGCTATGGCGCACCGGGATCTCTTGACAGTACATCAATGTGCCGTGACACACTGGTTAGGGAGCAGTCTAGCCGTGAGCAATCTTCCAGTATAATATATGCAACACAGTTTTCAGGGGGGGGGGGTTCTCGGTAATCTTGCCCAGGGCCTGGTAATGGCTCTTGGATGTGCTGCCTAGGATACAAAAAGATGAGTGAAGTTCCGTGTGTATCTCAACTTTGGCTTATAATGAACCACATTTTCGCTGATGTAGGAGATAAAAACGCGTCCACATCAAACTCTTGCTGACACGGGCGGGATGTTCTGTGTCACTGCAACCCACAGAAATTCTCGCCTGCACCCGCCCGCTTCCAGTGGTGCCACCTGTGTGGGCTAATATGCTTGGTTACCCAGTCATAGTGACAACGTCGAATCTAGTGACTGGAGAAAAGACGGGGCAACGTCGCACCTTTGCGATTCCCCCCAACAAAATAATGTATTATAGTTTGGCCTAAGCTGCTAAAGTACAGCAATAACCATAGAATACAATGTCTACTCACGGGCCGGCCGGGAGCAAAAGAAAACGCGCCAGCTCCTGGGTGATGATGTCACACTCTCCACTCTCTCGTCCCCCACGTCCCTTACGTACCTTACAATGTTATACACTAAAATGTCTCATTCTTTCCTGCCATATCTTAACATGTACTTGTACATCATGTTAGAAATGATGCAAATAAATAATATACGAATCTCTAGCCAAACAAGTTACTGGTTTTAGTCATAGCATGCTCATATCCTTTATAAGCTTGGAAACAGTATTTAAGCATATTGACTAGAAAACTGTCTCATGTCATACTTAAGGTTCATTGAATATGACTCTCTCTCTCTCTCTCTCTCTCTCTCTCTCTCTCTCTCTCTCTCTCAATCAGAATTTTATAGATCTATCAATTATCAGTTTACTCATTTTGTGTTCAGTTTTTCTGGAGGAAATGATTTTTTTTTATTCAGTACTAGCATTCTAAAAAGCATACGACAGCGAACAAAATAAATAATTACTTCATTGGGCAGAGAAACAAATTCAGCAATTTGACTGGCTAGATTCTAGGCAGTGGCTTTTCCAGGTTGCGGGGCTTTAGCTCCATGATAACAAATAGCTTTTCCATTGTTTTTATTTTTTCTAGGAATTCAAAGCTAGGTTTCATCAGTGTTTCATTTCCCACGCTAATTGGACTAATTCTTGTCTCATCTTTGTTTGATGCCTTTGAACAGATGTACTCATATTGAGGAAATTTATGAGCTAAGAATCCACCAAAATACGCTAGGCATCTATCTCCTGTTGCTGTTAAACATCGGGTTATGTGACATCTCGGAAAAAATAATTCACTTGTGAGGTCAAAATACAACGTGGAGAAAAAAAAAATGATGTAAACATGTCAGCAAGATCATTTTCTAGCTTCAGTGATGAGCATGCTCCATTGTCTGTGGATGGCGACGAGAATCTCCAGTGTGAACTGCCCTGTCTTCAATGATGTTCTGCTTGTCGGACGAAAACAATGAACCAGAGGCACAAGGCAGAGGGTATGGACAAGGAAAATATTTCAGACAACCTGGATTTAGTAGTTAAAGGGTTAAAAGAAGTTGTTGAGGAAGAGGGCCTAGTGTAATTTGGTGGATTCTTAGCTCATAAATTTCCTCAATATGGCTACCTCTGTTCAAGGGCATCAAACAAAGAACACACCGGGACTGGTGCGATTAACAGGGGAAATGAAAAATTTATGAAACCTAGCTCCGAATTCCTAGCAAAATTAAAAACAATCAAAAAGTTATTTATTTGTTATCATGGAGTTAAAGCCCTGCAACCTGAAGCCACTGTCCAGAATCTAGCCAGTCAAACTGCTGAATTTGTTTCTCTGCCTATTTAAGTAAAAAATTATTTTTTTTGCGTCGTATGCTTTTTTTTTTTTTTTTTTTGAATGCGGGTACTATATAAAAAATAATTTCATCCAGAAAAACAGTAAACAAAATTACTAAGCTCATAAGATAATAGATAAATAGATGTATAAATATACTATATGACTGTTAGATTGTTTCAGAGAGAGAGAGAGAGAGAGAGATTCATGTTCAATGAACTTTTAAGTATGACATGAGATAATTTTCTAGTCCATATGCTTACACACTGTTTCAAAGCTTATGATTGTATGAGCAGGGTATGACTAAAACCAATAAAGAGTTTGGCTAGAGATTAGTATGTTATTTATTTGCCTCTTTTCTGACATTATATGCAACCATATGTTAAGGTACGATAGGAAAAAAAAAAAAAATTTACTGTGTCACAATGTAAGGTATGAACTGGGATGCAGGAGACGAGAGAGGAGAATGTGATGTCATCACCCAGGAGCAGGCGCGTTTTCTTTCGCTCCTGGGCAGCCCGTGAGTAGACATTGTATTCTATGGATATTAAGCTATAGGCTGACTTAACATCAAAGCACAGTTTTTCTGATGATTTTTTGTTTGTTTGTTTGATTAGTCGAATTTTTCATTTATGCTTGTGCGAAGGCGCGACTTTGCCGAATAATTTCTCACTGAACTAGCTACGACAGTGTCAGTATATCTAGATGTCTAAGTGTGCCCAGAGAAGAAGAAAAAAAAAGACACATGGAACCTCCCGTACCAGCAAGCAACTGGTGTGGGCAAAACCTTAACAGGGCCACATTAACTTCGCTGAGGACCCTAGGCTTAACTAAACATGAGGGCCACACAAAGGATAGTGGTCTCCATTTAATATATTATTTCATGATCATCATTGAATCCTGTATCATGCCTACTGCTGCAATTTTCGTTTATCCATTGATTTGCCCAAGTTTTTGTTATAATTTATTTTTCTTTAAATAAATGTGGCCCCTCCTTCAAGGGTGAGGTCCTTAGCTGCAGCCAAGTCAGCCTAGTGATTAATCCACCCCTGACATCATCAGAGTTTGTATGATGCCATCTGCTGTAATTTTCATCCATAATCCATTTATTTATTTGTTTTTATTTTCCAAAACTGGGAGCCCCTTCAAACTTAGGGGCCCTGGTCAAGTACCTATTGTACCTTTTAGTAATGCAATACGTTGTACGGTATTTATATCTGTTTCTATAGGCCAGAGCAATTGATCTTGTATATTATACAGCATTGTCTTTTCTGCTATTCAATTTTTTGTTGTTGTTCAGTACAGATCCTTATGACATGTTTTTAACCCCTCCACTCATGATGACGCATTTGTCATCATATGGGTATGGCTGCAACAATACTCGTTGATGCACTTGGCATCATTAAAGCTGAAGAGTAGACTCTAGCACCAGTCGAGCAGGGCAGTACTACCAAGGTGGATAGAAAGCTGATGACAGGGAGAGCTGAAGCTCCCGTTTCATCAGCCCTCAAGACTAGTTCCTGACCCTCCCCTTTTGCTAAACTTTTTCAGTGTTTCAGTAACACACAGAGTAGGGAAGCATGCTCTCCAGTACATATTTCTCTAACTGTCTACACCAAACTACATGCACAGTACACACTAAACTTCCTTTTCAAAATTATAAAGAAACATGGCTGCAACAAATCACGCCTCAGAGCTCCCAAGGGGGGTGGGACCATAAATGCCCCCATCATCCTCCCCTCTCAGTGACGACTCTTTGAGCTGCCTGGATCCATTGTCTGACTCCCTTCTTCTTCATTTCTGCAACATTCATGGTCTTTCCTCTAACTTTCTGTCTGTCAAACACCACCTCTCCTCCTCTAAACCTCACCTGCTCTTCCAAACTGAGACACAGTTGTCTGAGGCAACTGACAACAAACCCTTTTCTGTTTCCTTCTACTTTCTCTATACTCATTTAAAAGCCAAAGGTGGATGTTGCATATATGTATGCAACGACCTATCTTGTTCTCATGTTCCTGAACTCGATTCTTCTGAATTCTCTACTCTCTGGCTTCAGCTCTCCTGTCATTCTCTGACTAAATATATCTGTGCTGTTTATTTATCTCCTAATTTTACTGACTATCAAAAATTCTTCAACTATCTTGCTTCTACGATGGAACACGTTCTATCCATTTCTCCTTTCCCTGAAATCTCCATTCTAAAATATTTCAATGTTCACCACCACCTTTGACTCTCCTCTCCTTGCACTGATCCACCTGGTGAACAAGCCTATATCTTTTCTATCCTTAATGACCTAGAGCAGCTTGTACAGCAACCTATCTGTATCCTTGACTGCCTTGGAGAAAGCTCCAACATACTTGATCTCTTCCTTTCAGCTAATCCTTCTGCTTACACTGTTAATCTTTCCCCTCCATTGGGCTCCTTTGATCACAACCTTATTACCTTAACCTGTCCTATTGTTCCGGTACAGCCGACGGACCCTCCAAAGAAACATCGTCTGTGGCTCTTTGGAGCTGCAGATTGGGAGGCCCTCAGGCAGTACTTCTTTGATTTTCCCTGAAACGATTATTGCTTCCATGGCCAGGAGCCATCTGGGTGAGCCTTGCACATTATGGAGGTTATTCTCTCGGTCATGGAAGCATACACTCCTTTCTCATATCTTTTAACTAATGCAAGAAAGCCTTCCTTTAATCACACTTGATCTAATGCTGTCCGCAACAATGAGAGGGCCTATTAAAGGTACCAGAGCCAACCCACCCCTGAATCACATATTTTTTATGTTTTTTTCCCGGAATCGTGCTAAGTCTGTTCTTCGCTCTACTAAAAATAATTTCATCCGTACTAAATGCTCTCAACTCTCCAACCCAAATTCTTCCAGCTCCTTGTGGCACCTTGCCAAAAACCTTTCTAACAACTTTACCTCATCATCCTTCCCTCCTCTCTTCTACTCTGACGGCTTTGTAGCCATTTCTTCTACTGATAAAGCAGATCTCTTCGCTCAGACTTTCTCTTCAAATTCCTCCTTAGATGATTCCGGTGTTGTTCCTCCGTCACTTCCCCCCTCTGACTTCCTCATGACTGACATTATGATTTCTACAGCTGATGTATTTTCTGCCATCACTGGCATCAATACTAATAAGGCATATGGGCATGATGGAGTCCCTCCTGTTGTCCTCAAGAACTGTGCTTCTGTGCCTACACCCTGCCTAGGTAAACTCTTTCGCCTTTGTCTTTCAACTTGTACCTTTCCTTCTTTCTGGAAGTTTGCTCTCATTCAGCCAGTCCCAAAGAAATGTGACCATTCCCAACCCTCTAACTATCGTCCAATTGCTTTAACATCCTGTGTCTCAGAAGTTTTTGAGTCAATTCTTAACAGAAAATTTATAAAACATCTTTCCTATCACAACCTTCTTTCTGATCGTCGGAATGGGTTCTGTCAGGGATGCTGCACTGGCGATCTTCTCACCTACCTTTCAGACTCCTGGTCATCCTCCTTTTGGGACTTTAGCAAAAGCTTTGCCATTACACTTGACATCTCAAAGGCTTTCGATCGAGTCTGGCACAAATCTTTAATTTCCAAACTGCCCTCTTACGGTTTCTATCCTTCTATCTGTGCCTTCATTTCTAGCTTCCTTTCTGGTCATTCTATAGCTGCTGTTGTAGATGGCCATCGTTCTTCTCCTAGTTCTATCAACAGTGGTGTTCCTCAGGGCTCTGTTCTATCACCAACTCTCTTTCTTTTATTCATCAATAATCTAAGCTGTACATCTAATCCTATCCACTCATACGCTGATGATTCCACCCTCCACCTTTCCATTCGGTTCCCACAACGTCCATCTCAGCAGTTACTTCAACAAACAAGGGATGATGCTATGGCACACCTAATGTCTGACTTGGCTCGTATCTCTGACTAGGGTAAAAATAATGTTGTTTTCAATGCTTAGACTCAGTTTTTACATCTATCAACCCGGTAAAATCTTTCACAGGAGTACCCACTAATGTTTAATAATATCTAGCTCAATCCTGCATCATCCTTGAACATGCTTGGGGTTTCATTCACACGGGACTTATCTTGGAAAGATCATATTGCATCTCTTGTAAAATCTGCTTCCAAGAGATTAGGTGTGCTAAGCCGACTCTGTGCCTTCTTCACCCCTGCACAGTTGTTGTCTTTATATATGGGTTTTATTCGCCCCTGTTTAGAGTACAACTCTTATGTGTGCGGAGGCTCCCCACATACAGCTCTTCTCAATAGGGTGGAGTCAAAGGCTATTCGTCTCATGAACTCTCCTCCTCTTACTGGCTCCCTTCAACTTCTGTCTCTTTGCCACACTGTTGCCTCTTTATCTCTTTCTATCGCTACTTCAATGGTCACTGCTCCTCTGAACTGTCTGCTTGCATCCCTCCATCTCTATAATAGGCCCATAGCACCCATCTAGCAACAAACTGTCATCTCTTTTCTGTCCAACTCTCTAATGCAAGAGTTAACCATTACTCCCAGTCTTTCATTTATGCAACAGGTCAACTCTGGAACTGTTTCCCTCTGTCTGCATTTCCCACTTCCTATTATCTCCAGTATTTGAAACGCAGTGTGTCCAGGCACTTTGAAATGAATGGATCTTGAATTTGACTTTCCTTTGTATTGTTTTTGTTTTTTCTTGGGAGGAGCGTTCATGCGGGCTCAGCCTTTGGTTCCTTCTTCCATGCATAAAAATAAATAAAAATAAAAATAAAAAACTTTCGTCAGAGGAAAAGTTTTTGGCCGATCGGCATCATTTTTGGAGGCATCATTGCTTCCCTGCTCCTCATGAATAGCAGTGAGTTTGCAACTGTGGGTCCCGATACCAGCAAGAGAGTGGACATATTATTCAGTACCAAATGAGCTGTGAGTGGGGAAGGTACTGCATGGTTCTGACCCTTTAAATTTCCACTCTTACCCCCGTCCCAGCTGGGCAACATATTTCACTATACCAATAGTGGTTGTGTAGTTTTTGGGCACGGTTGTGATTAGAGTTGGTGTTTGCAATAGGAGATTTGGTGTTTGTGAAGCAATCCTGGTCATTATCAGCCGTTGGCCCAACTAAGATTGTGCTACTGTTTCTAATCACCTATACTGCCTCTACCGTGCACCAAATGTGATTATTCAGCTATAAAATAATAGTGACAGTGAATCATGTGAATATAGTGTGCATATCTAGTGTACAAAGAATTGGTGAAATATGGGCAGTAGCTTTGAGGAAGGCAGGAAACCACCCTAGTCATGACATGCGTGGGTACACTGTAGTTTTTTGCATTTTTCTCGAAAAATATGAGGCCTAGGTTCACCGTTGTGCGCTCAAATGAAAGCCAATAAAATTTTGCATAGGATGATAAAATAAAAACATAACAATGGTGAGAAAAGCTTTTTGCTAGAGCTTCCTGAATAAAAAATTCTGTTTTCTCTCAGAAATGAGTTTTACTTTTTCGCTTATTATTCGAACACCATACCTCATAACAAAGGGCCTCCGGCATTCGGAAGCTAATAAATTCTCTCTCCAATGATTATATAATATGTACAGATTGATTAGTAAACATTCAACTTGTAATGTCGGGAAGCAAAATGTATGCTCCTGAATATTTATTCACATGGCCCTAACGTACGTATAGTGTGTGTGTGTTTTTTTTGCTTCTCGGGTAGAACAAACATTGACGAATAGGAATATGTGGGTTTTGTGGCGAAATAAATATGTTTGGGTGGTGAAAATAAGCCGAGAATACACATTTTTGGAGTGCATGGCAGGCAGGGGGGAGAAAAGCCGGCGCATCATGTCCCACAACACTTATTAACTTATCCGCGCATGAAAGGGTTAATATTGTAAGTCATTATCTTTTAGAGCCAAATATATATATGATTTTTATTACTGACAGACAGCATAAATAATGTACAAGAGGCCTCCTAACACATCTTCATTAGCGATTTATATTTAATCTTATACCTCATATACTTTTTTAGTACGGTATTAATAGACACTTGATAAATAACATAGATGAAATTATTAACCCACTGCATCCCATTATTGAGAATATACGTCCACATGTTTTGTAACTGCCACTCCCGTTGACATATATAAATGCGATTCAATTGCAAGGTCCCTAATTTGCACAATTTTCAATTTTTGTTCGTGATTTTTGGTATGTATACACGGGACACCTTCCTCTACAAGATGCAGGCAGGGACAATGCCTTACCCCACATGACCTCCCCCCCTCGCACACCATTGTCTTGGCAATTCACCTGTTACCAGAGTATAGACATGTCGTGCCATAGTATGAAATTCAGGGCCAGAGTGATTCCCCAATCGATGACAACATTGAGGACAAAGTTTATGTAGCATTAGTGGAAGAAACAGTCAGAAATGATGATCAGGTAATGTCGCCAAAAAAGGTCAGGTATGTTGATGTGTTTGGGGAGTGAAACATTGCTTATATTGCCTATATTACTGTGTGAAAACCAATATACTCTCATACTACTTATAAATTCGTATCAAATAAATAAATAAATACCATTTATAAGTGGCGTGGAGTAGTTACTCTCCCATTGAACTCGTTTTTTTTGGAGCCAGCCTGATAGAAAACCCAGTAAGGTAAGGAGTACAGCTACCTGTACTGAGTATTTTGAACCTCAGGTGAGCGATTTCTCTATGAATTTTCGAGGTTTCTCACCAAAAGCAGAGGTTTGAGCCAAAAAATTTATTTTCCAAAATTGGTTGAGACTAGGGGGAGTAAGTGGTGGAAAAATGGTTGGGATGGGGCGGGTTAAAGTATCACAGGCAGAAATACTCTACCTGAGTACACACACACACTCTCTCTCTCTCTCTCTCTCTCTCTCTCATCATGCTACCTGGGATGGTTAAGAAGGAAATCTGCTCAGTGTGAAGAACCGGCATCCATTCATTCCTTCATGGCAAACACACAGACACACACACACACACACACACACACACACACACACAAAATGCCAAAAAGTTTTAAATAAAAATCAGTGAAAAATCATGATAGTTAATTTACCAAACGCATTCATTTCAGGATAAATTCTTGAAGGTGATGGTGGTGGTGGTGGTGGTGTGGTGACCGCTGTTTTGGGGTGGCCATCGTTGATGTGGTGGCAGTGAGGGCTGTAATCATGGTAGCAGTTGTTGCTACTGTTGTGGTTGTAGTTATAGGTAGGAATGAATCGTTGTGGCAGTGGTAGTTGTGGTAGTGATAATGGTGGTTATGCTATCAGAAGTGATTTATTTGGTATTACCTGTGGGGGTAGTTCTAGTGAATGTTATATTTTTAATGTTCTCTACCAGGTCGGGGAAACACAAACACACTCACAGTCAATTTCCTAAGGTAATTCAGATCTTGATTTGCAGGAAGGACAAGAAGGCTGTCCAATCTTCCTCTGTCTCCTATTCTAACTTTATAAACGAAAGGAAAGCATTCGGGAGCCAAATGCTAATCGCCCTCCGGAATAAGCTGTTGGCCAAGTTATAAGCCCCCCCACTCCCTGGGGGGGAAGGGCTGTGCTCCAAAGGGGATGGGACAGGTCCCCCTCTAGGGGTACAAATGGCGCCCCTCCCTGGGGGGGCCGGAGGGACCCACCCTCTGGGGGCAGAGGGGGCGCTACCCCCCCGGGGGGTGAGACTTTGGCCATATCACATGGAGAGAAAGCCTGACAAATAAGGAATTGAAGGAGCATTGTGGTATGGATGTGGATGTGATAGAAAGCGTTAGAAGAAATACACTGAGGTGGCCTGGCCATATGGAGAGGATGGAGAGCGAGAGACTGATGAGGAGATTGTATGTGAGTGTTGTGGAGGGGTGAGGGGGAGGGGGAGACGAAGGATGAGATGGAGAATGGAGGAATGGAGTGGAGAGGTATATGAGAGAGGGGAGTGTGAGCTGGGAGCAGGGCAGTGAAATAGCAGCGGACTTCGCGACATGGAAGCAATTTGTTTGTGGCCACTCCTTACGGGATTAAGGCGTCTGGCAAATGAAGAAGAAAGAAGACCTTGAACCCAACTACCCAATTTCGAACTCGCCCAAGATTTTGGCCATATCTTGATACTCTGATCATTTCATATTGATAGCTCAAGCCGTTCATGAGATGTAATGGGAACACACACACACACACACACACACACACACACACACACACACCGACAGACACGCAGTGGCGGGCAAAAACATTATCGTTCCGCCATGGTAAAAGTAGGTTATAATAGAACTTTGTTGTGAGACCAAAACTACAACAGGTTATACTAACTTTCGTCATAATTATAAGATCTGGGAATGGAATGCAACTCCTTCCATTGTCTAATTATTCCTGTATAGACATATGTCGAGTTACAATATGGACCCCTAGTCTGGTCTGTTGAGGAAGCTCTTTAACACCTCATCCTTAGATTTTTTTTTTTTTTTTTTGAGATATGGCTGGTTAATATGCTTTTGCAGGTTATGTATGTAACGTAAGGCGATATTAAAAGAATTTACATTACACAGATGAGCAGAGCAAGGTGTAATAAGCCAAATAAATAACTAAGGAAATGGTAGATCACTTGCAAATAAAAAAAAGACGATACTTCGGCTCTATATTCTTTCCATAACACTTCTTCGAGACTTCCATCATACTGTCGTGCCAATCTCTTTTTGGACTTCTGCATTCAGGATGGAGAGATAGCGATTTTTAGGCAAAGTTAGAGTAAAACGAGAATAGTGAAAGCTCTATAATTATGTTGGCTATGACATTACGCGTACAGAAAGTGTTCAGACCTTTGGTATGTACAGCAAAAAAAAAAAAAAAAAAGATGAACAGACAATATACAAATAACCAAAAATAATGTCTTAGTCCTACCCCCCCCCCTCTCACTCTCTGTATATGGGGTGTTAGCATCCTTGTACATCATACTGATACAAACTATGTTAATATTAACTACGGTATAATTAACATAAAAAGAAAGTCCAGGAATAAAATGTTAATCCCACAGGGACAAGGAAAGAATAAGAGCACTAAAAAAATCTGCTGGGTAATATATTCGAAATCTCTGACCGCTGTGACGTAGAAATAGTGATTTTCAGACTATTTTATTAAAATAGCTTTTTTTTCTTATTCCTAAAATCATTCCTTATTTTCTGCATCAACAGCTACGGATGAAATACACTTATGGGCTTTACAGGTGAGATCTGCACCTACTGATGGGACGTGCTCATTCCCTCCCCCCCGGACATGTATTGATCTTTTCCAGTGACGTCACAGATGTCACGTGGTTTTGTTCACGACTCCAAACTGGACGGCAAACTCCTCGCAGCAATGGCTGTACAGACAGGGCTGTCAGAGATTGAACTGTCTGATATGTGAAGAAATCTGGATTAACGCTACCAAGTTCTGTACAGGAACTATATAAAGTGTTTGAGGTAGGACGCATACACCATAAATCTAGGGAGATATTCACCTGTTTCAAGTACGGGAGACCGAAACCAGATCTCAGATATGGCGATCTCAATTTCTGTCTGGTGAACGCCCCGTGAAAGTTCACCGGGACATCCCTCATGGTAAATATGTGTAATATATCTAGCTGGAACTAACATACAGTACATGTAAATCGTCTTGGTAATCAGTAAATTGTTGACGTGGGGCCAAGGGGGTGGGGATTGTATACACTGACTGGAAATCGAGTAGTTGATGATTGAGTGGAGGGTGTGGGTGTGGGAGTGGAGGAAGAAGGTGGAGGGAGGGTGGGTGGCTTGAATAGCAGTGGGGGTGGGGGGTGGGATTAGGGTTGGTTTGGGGGTGGGGGTGTGGGGGATGAGGGTGTGGGGGAGGGTTGGGGATGGGTGGTAAGGGGTTGGATGGGAAGGGGGTTGGGTGGTGGTAGGGGGTATTGTGGGGGCTGGGGGGGCTTGTGGAGGGGAGTTTGGGGATGTGAGGTGTGGGGGGGTTCGAAAGTGGGGGGTAGAGGGTTTTTAGGGGGTGGGAGTGAGCGGTGGTGGGGAACGGTGGTGGGGTGAGGGTGGCAGTGGGGGGTTCATGGTGGCTGTGGGGGAGTTGGGGTGGCAGCAGGAGGGTGGTGAAGGTGTGTAGGTGGGGTGGGGGTGGGGGTGAGGCAGTTGGGTGGCGGTGAGGGGGATGGGGGTTGTGTTGGAGGGAGTGGGGGTGGCTCACCTGCTACAGAGTTGGGTGTGGGCTGTCGGCTGCCAATTCTCCCTCTTCACGGCAGCTATATACTTCAGTTGCCTTTCCTCATAGACTAGAAACAGGCAGAAGTTTACCCCACCTCCACTTTTCTGCCATGTTTTACAGCTGAAGGCACGACAGTGGAATACCATCGTGGAATCAGCGATTCTCTCTCTCTAGGCGTCCGACAATTTGCCGTCCAGTACAGCATCGTAAACAAAAGTCACATGACCTGTGACGTCATGCAGAAAAGATCTATATACTGTGACAGCGCCACACCCGGTATTACCAGGGCTTGAAAATGTGCTGCTGCCGTGAGTGACTTCTGCCAGAGATCCCGGAGTAGTGACAGGGGTGAAGTCCTTGGCAAATTAGTCTTGTCCCTTGCCCATAAAGGAGCAAATGTTGTCTGAGGATCAGGAAACATCATTTAAATACACTGACTGCATGCCTTGCATGTTTTGGCAAAAAGCTTCGTACACCTCAGATGACAGATTGAATATGAGTGTATGAAGGTGAAAGCGTGTTGTATGGCGTCATCCAATGGAGAATAATAGCATCTAAACATCTGATATTTCATTCTTTCTAAAGTACTATTCCTACATCTTTACTTCGTAGCTGCTCATCCATATCACTGCCAAGAATGGCGCTAAAGAGAAGCCTAGACATGGTAGCACTGTAACTCTGGGTGGAGTAAATGTGGCGTCCACCCAGGAGTCAAACCTCATATTTCCCTGCACCTTGCCATGGGAAAGACCCTGGACCAACCCCGGTGAGATGCTGTTTACCACAAGAGGTCGGCCGTTCCCTTCATGGTGTATGTACCGGACTGCCCCACAGAAGCAGCTGCTTACCTGTGGTCGACGGGTCGGCTCAGCCAGACAGATCATGATTAAGCAACAACAACAACAGCTGTCAAGAATATTATAACAATGGTCTTAGTTTGCTACTCACTTGCAAACGAAAACCTATGAGCCAGTTTGAGCAAGTTGAGAGCAGCACACCATACACGAGTGGTAGCCGTGTAGTTGGCTGATGAAGGTGGTGATGGTGGATACTGAGGCAGGCATTGTGTGGGATGACCGGCCGGCAACCACACCATCTGCTGACACACACTGACACATACCAGGCACTAGGAGCTCACTACGACACCAACCCGCATGATGGAACTGAAATAAAAACCTCATTACTAAAACTGAGTGCACGATGGTGTGAGCAAGCCTCTAGTTTTTACTATCTCTTATGGAACATCTGTAATAGTAGTTGCAACCCCAGGCTCAACTGAAGGTGAACCCAGTGGACTGCAGACCAATGCCGCTCTTCTTCTGCAGGTCTCCATCCTCCTATAAGGGGTCAAAGAAGGGGCTGAGGCACGTTTGTATAACCGAGCAGATTCACCATCCGATCATATTGGTGCCACCACTTGAAGGCGTCGCTCTTCAGCGCCATGGAACACATGTAATTAGTATTAATGATTAACCTGCATCCAACATCACCGAGATTATGCAGCAAAGATATGGTATGTTTAGATATATTCTCCCACAATCACTAGCTTCAGAAGTACTTGTCGCAAAAAGTTCTTGGTATTTTTGGACAATTTTTTCAGGTTATGGGAGATTTTTTGATGGGTTAGATTTTGCCTTAACGTAGTCAGTGTGAGATGTTTCTTTAGTAGAATAAAATAGTCTGAAGGAAAAGTACATTGTAAAAAGTCGTCATTGCGCTGAAGGGACTAACTCAGGGAAAACTAGAGTAACTGCTAACATACAGATTTCTAGTAGCAGGAGGAGAGGTCTTGCTAGTGAGTGCACGGGAGACTCACAACAAACTGTAGTTACTAGACACTGGCATATGAACATTCGACACGCTCTTCTGCTCCATAAGGCTCTCCAAAAAGTTTCCCCTACATCACTCTCGCCGCCCTACTTTACCACCACCATCCTGTCACCATCCTCACCACCCTGTCACCATCCCGACTACCCTGTCATCATCCCAATATCACTGTCATCGTTCTAAACACCTATTTTGTCATCATGCAAGCATACCTACCTTTAATACACCCTGTCACCATCCTTCCATCACTGTCCCCATTATATATTACCTATTTTATCATGATGCAACCACAGCTGCCTTTTATACACCCTGTCACCGTCCCCCACACCACTCTCACCACTGTGCTTGCTTACTTGTTGTCGCCATACAACTGCACCTACCTTTTGCCATTCCCGCACCACCATCACCATTATATATCACGTGTTTTATCACCATGCAAGCACATCTACCTTTTTCATGTTATCATGAACGCCATCATTTCTACATTCTGCCACTAACACCACATGTTTTTTACACCGCCATCAACAAAAATACCCTTGAGAGAGAGAGAGAGAGAGAGAGAGAGAGAGAGAGAGAGAGAGAGAGAGAGAGAGAATCCTGCCACAGTTCCAGCTACATCACGGTAAACTAAAGCTTCTGAAGATAGAAACATACTTCATTGCAACTGGCCTTATTTAATGCCTGTAGTCCTACTTACCAGACTCGTTTCTGCATATATTTCTAGAGTTCTGACTCAACGTGATGCATAATATTATTCATCGAACCTTTTCATGCTGTAAAAGCCATACCAACAAAAAATTCTTTTGGTGCAGCGAGGGGTACCATTGTATATCCGACATAGCTATATACTGTAGTTTCAGAGGAGCAGATTTGTCACGAATAAATCATAAATTTGGTTTAGATTGATTAAGATACTAAACCTTCGTTATAGTGTAAGCAAATAGTTCTTGAAGCAGAAAGATACAGTGCAGTATCTTGATAGTAAATCAGGCAAGCACTAACTTACAGCAAGTAAAGTGAAAATACCCTATTTAATCACAAACTCATTGATCACTGGGGATTTTCAGGTTTCCTTGCCAAGACAGGGCAGTGTTTCTGCGATAGAAACTAATGTGAATTGGTTGTTGGTCATACATGAGATCAGCTTACTCATTTTTTTTTCCAATTTTTGTTTTTATATTCGTATCTTCATGTAGTCATAGCCAAAGTCCATGGACAGGAATTGCTTAGTATAAAGAAATGGCCTACCGCAGTCATGCTGCTTTCTTATGTTTTAAAGAGAGAGAGAGAGACAGAGAGAGAGAGAGAGAGAGAGAGAGATCGGCTATTTCTATTGTACCGTACGACTACGTGAAAGCAAACGTTGCTACGGGATAACGTAAACAAAACAGAGGTGAAGGTGTGTGAGTTGCTGCTATTGCTGTTCAACCCACTGTACAGCAAAAATAAGGTTAACATTTATCCAACAATGAGACAACAGCTGCGGATAGGTTGATTACATGTACTGCATACGTAGTTGATAAGGTACAAACGACATAATAGTTACCTCGAATTGTCATCACTTGTCATCTGCAAGGCGAATGGTAATATGCATACTAAATATCTATAGAAATATTCTAATATGAAGCCTTGGTGAATCGTTGACATAAATTACAAAGTCACTCAAATGGGCCACCATTATTTAGGTAAAAAATGCCAGTTCACTATTTGCCTTTACTTTGGACTGCATTGTTTAATTCTTGTAAATCATTTTGGCTGGTTGAATGGCCTGTGTATTATTAATTTAAGTATATTTTCTAAGAAGTGTACTTTATTTTTAATTAGTATAAGTTTCTCCTGCACGCATAACTGCATGGATTTTCATTGATGTTTTCTTATTGTGTTCGTTAAATTTGACCTTTTTAATCATTTTAGTAATTTCTTCATCAGGCAATGTTACTGGCTCAGACAATATTAATGCCACTGAAGACAAAATAGTACATGGACTGACCAAAGGGTGACAACTAAAGACCGAACAAAGGCCATGGAACGGATAACTGCATGGAGCTTAAAGGGTGCAAATGATGAGGTGAAAGAGAGATTGTCCAGTTGCTTGAGGGTGCGAATGTGGATGTACTGTATGTGGATTAACTGAAACCAAATGGTGATGTGAGAGTGTGAGAGAATGGGAGTATGGATGGGTATATGTGTGGGAGTAGGTGAGAATGAGAGGGCAAAAGAAAGAGTGAGTACCGGTATTGTGAGTAACAGTGGAGGGAGCCTATAGGAAAGTATGGATCAGCTGGCTCAAGGATTGTGTGGTTAAGATTGAAAGTTGGACTACAAATGTGCGTGATTGTGTGCATGTATGCACCAACACAAGATCGTGCAAGCAGAGTGAGAGAAGAGTTCTGGACAAATGTAGAAGCATGCATGGTAAAATTAAAAAAGAATGAGGGAGTGTTTTTGATTGGAGAAATGACTGGAAAAGTAAGGAATGTGAAGGTGGATGAAGTAGTTGGTGAGTGGGTTGGGCCTGCAATATGGATGAAAATGGCAGTGCTTTTGTGGACAATGGGCCGGGAGGGGGTTGGTGATAGCCAATACCCTCTTCTGGCACAAAATGATCCATAGGTATACTCATATGTGGTGAGTGATGAGAGGAGTGGGTGGTGAACTGAATGAATTGAAGGCAATGATTGGTAGGAGTAGACTGTAGCACCAGTCGAGCAGGGCAGTACTCCCAAGGTGGATGGAAAGCTGATGACAGGGAGAGCTGGAGCTCCCGTTTCATCAGCCCCTCGGGACTAGGTCCCGACCATCCCCCTTTGATGAACTTTTTCAGTGTCTCAGTAACACAGAGAGTAGACCAGCATGCTCTCCATTACAAGTTTCTCCAACTATCAACACCAAACTACATGCACAGTACACACCACACTTCCTTGTCAAAATTTTCAAAAAATGGCATCGAAAAACATAGCCTCGGAGTCCCCAGGGGGGGGGGGACCATAAATGCCTCCACCTTCAGCCCCTCTCCCGGTGATGACTCAAGGTGTCTGGAACCACTGTCTGACTTTCTTCTTCTTCATTTCCGCAACATTCGTGGCCTTTCCTCTTACTTTCGCTCTGTTGAGCACCACATCTCCTTCTCTAAACTCACCTTCTTTTCCTAACTAAGACTCAGCTGTCTGAGCCAACTGACAGCAAACCCTTATCTGTATCCTCCTACTTTCTCTATACTCATTTCAAAGCCAAAGGTGGCTGTTGTGTATATATATGCAACAACTTATCTTGCTCTTGTGTTCCTGAACTCGATTCTTCTGAATTCTCTACACTCTGGCTTCGGCTTTCCTGTCATTCTCTGACTAAATATATCTGTACCGTTTATTTATCTCCTAATTCTACTGACTATCAAAAATTCTTTGACTATCTTACTTCTACGATGGAACACATTCTATCCACTTCTCCTTTCTCTGAAATCTCCATTCTTGAAGATTTCAATGTTCACCACCACATTTGGCTCTCCTTTCCTTTCACTGATCCACCTGGTGAACAAGCCTACACTTTTTCTATTCTTAATGACCGAGAGCAGCTTGTACAGCACCCTACCCGTATCCCTGACCGCCATGGAGAGAGCTCCAACATACTTGATCTCTTCCTTACAACTAATCCTTCTGCTTACACTGTTAATCTTTTCTCTCCATTGGGCTCCTCTGATCACAACCTTATAACCTTAACCTGTCCTATCGCTCTGGTACGGCCTGAGGACCCTCCAAAAAAACGTTGTCTCTGGCACTTTGGAGCTGCAGATTGGGAGGCCCTCAGGCAGTACTTCTTTGATTTTCCCTGGAATGATTATTGCTTCCATGGCCGGGAGCCATCTGGGTGTGCCTTGCGCATTACGGAGGTTATTCTCTCGGGCATGGAAGCATACATTCCTTTCTCATATCCTTTAACTAATGCATGAAAGCCTTGGTTTAATCACGCTTATTCTAATGCTGTCCACAACAAGGAGAGGGCCTATAAAAGGTACCGGAGCCAACCCAACCCTGAATCACATCTTTTATACATTTCTGCCCGGAATCATGCTAAGTCTGTTCTTCGCACTGCTAAATATAATTTCATCTGTACAAAATGCTCTCAACTCTCTAACTCGAACTCTTCCAGCTCCTTCTGGCACCTTGCCCAAAACCTTTCTAGCAACTTTACCTCATCATCCTTCCCTCCTCTTTTCTACTCTGATGGCTTTGTAGCCACTTCTACTAATAAAGCAGATCTCTTCACTCAGACTTTCTCCTCCAATTCCACCTTAGATGATTCCGGTGCTGTTCCTCCATCACTTCCCCCCTCTGACTTCCTCATGGCTAACATTAAAATTTCTTCAGCTGTTGTATTTTCTGCCATTGCTGGCCTCAGTACTAATAAGGCATATGGGCCTGATGGAGTCCCTCCTGTTGTTCTCAAGAACTGTGCTTCTGTGCTTACACCCTGCCTAGGCAAACTCTTTCGCCTTTGTCTGTCAACTTGTACCTTTCCTTCTTGCTGGAAGTTTGCTCTCATTCAACCAGTCCCAAAAAAGGGTGACCATTTCCAACCCTCTAACTACGTCCAATTGCTTTAACATCCTGTATCTCAAAAGTTTTTGAGTCTATTCTTAATAGAAAAGTTTTAAAGCATCTTTCCTATCATAACCTTCTTTCTGATCGTCAGTATGGGTTCTGTCAGGGACGCTCCACAGGCGATCTCACCTACCTTTCAGACTCCTGGTCATCCTCCTTTCGGGACTTTTGCGAAAGCTTTGCCATTGCACTTGACATCTCAAAGGCTTTCGATCGAGTCTGGCATAAATCTTTAATTTCCAAACTGCCCTCTTACGGTTTCTATCCTTCTATCTGTGCCTTCATCGCTAGCTTCCTTTCTGGTAGTTCTATAGCTGCTGTTGTAGACGGCTATCGTTCTTCTCCTAGATCTACTAACAGTGGTGTTCTTCAGGGCTCTTCCTATCACCAACTCTCTTCCTTTTATTCATCAATGACCTAAGCTGTACATCTAACCCTATCCACTCATACGTTGATGACTCCACCCTTCACCTTTCCATTCGATTCCCACAACGTCCATCTCAGCATTAACAGGCAAGGGATGAGGATATGGCACACCTAATGTCTGACTTGGCTCGTATCTCTGACTGGGGTAAAAATAATCTGGTTGTTTTTAATGCATCAAAGACTCAGTTTTTGCACCTATCAACCTGACAAAACCTTCCACAGGTATACCCACTTATGTTTAATAATACTCAACTTAATCCTGCATCATCGTTGAACATGCTTGGGGTTTCATTTGCTCGGGACTTGTCTTGGAAAGATCATATTACATCTCTTGTAAAATCTGCTTCCAAGCGATTGGATGTGCTAAGCTGACTCCGTTCCTTCTTTGCCCCTGCACAATTGCTGACTCTATACAGGTTTTATCCGCCCCTGTGTGGAGTACAGCTCTCATGTGTGGGGAGGCTCCGCACATACAGCTCTTCTCAATAGGGTGGAGTCAAAGGCTTTTCGTCTCATTAACTCTACCCCTCTTACTGACTCCCTTCAACCTCTGTCTCTTCGCCACAATGTTGCATCTTTATCTCTTTTCTATCGCTACTTCAATGGTCACTGTTCCTCTGAACTGTCTGCATGCATTCCTCCACTTCTATGACGGGCGCGAAGCACCCGTCTAGCAGCAAACTCTCACCCCTTTTCTGTCCAACTCTCTAATGCAAGAGTTAACCATTACTCACAGTCCTTCATTTATGCAACAGGTCAACTTTGGAACTGTCTCCCTCTGTCTGTATTTCCTGCTTCCTATGATCTCCAGTCTTTCAAACGCAGTGTGTCCAGGCATCTCGAAATGAATGGATCTTGAATTTGACTCTCTCTTGTATTTTGTTTTTCTCTTGGAAGGAACAGTTTTGCGGGCTCATTGCCTTTGGTTCCTTCTTCCTCACATTAAAAAAAAAATGTGTGTGTGTGGATAACAGGATGAGAGGGTGTGTAATGGATGCCAGAGTATTTAGAGGTTGGGGGAGTGGTCAGAATCAAGGTCAAAATGAAATGGAGAAAGAGCAGAAGGGAAGGACACGAGGAAGTAATTCATACAAGGAGGGTGGAAAGGTTACAAAAGAATGGTAAAAAGGCTGAATATTAAAAGGAAGTGGAGCAGAATTTGGGTAAATATGGATTGAAGCAGATAGGGGACGTGGGAGGTGTGTCCAAGATATTCACAGAAGAAATCTGTGCAGCATGTGAGGTGGTGTGTGGAGTGAAGAGAAGACGAAAGAGGGTGCAAAGAACAGCATGGTGGAATGAAGAGGTGAGAGAGGCTGTGGCACAAAAGGAGAAAGTGTATAGTGAGTGGATGAGGAACCGGGGCATGGAAGAATTTGAGAGACGGAAGAGAGAGTTGTAGAGAGGTGAAAAGGATTTGTAAGAGGGAGTAAGAAGAGAGTGGATGAGGATTTTGGAAGAAACTTGAGTGTAAATTGGAGGGAATGTAAGAAAATGTTCTGGAAAGACGTAAAGAGAGTTAGACAAGGTGCCAAAGTTAGCGGGGGGAGTGAAAGATAAAAATGGTAAATTACTCGTGGAGAAGGGAGAAAAAGTAAGCAGATGGAGAGAACACTTTAAGGAATTGCTGAAAGTAGAAAATGAACGTAGTGCGAGTGTAAGTGACTGGGGAATGGCTGGGAGATGAAGGGATGTGAGAAGAGGGGAAGAAATCAGCAGGATGGAAGTTATGGAAGCAATGAAGAAAGTTAAAATGGGGAAAGCCCCAGGAAATGATGAAGTGTGTGGTGAAATGCTGAAGCATGAGGGTAGTAGCAGAATGGATGAGGAAGATGTACAGATTGGCCTGGGAGGAAGGTAGAGTCCCGGATAATTGGAAGTCAGGTATAATTATTCCTCTATACAAAGGAAAAGTGGAAAATGAAGTATCAGATAAACATAGGGACATTTGTCTTTTTAGTGTAATAAGAAAAATTTATGTTGGGATACTCACTGAGAGAGGGAAATAACAGAGAAAATACTTGGAGAAGAATAGGGAGGTTTTAGGACTGAAAAGGTTGTGTAGATCAGATATTCATTCATTCTTTGATCATTTGTGTATGCGGTCTTCACGGATTTGGAGAAAGCATATGACATGGTGGATAGGTAAGGATTATGGAAAGTATTAAGAATATGTGGAGTAGATGGGAAGTTGTTGAATGCCCTGAAGAGTATGTATGAGGGTGCTAAGGCTGCAATGTGTGTGGATAGCGAACTGATTTAATATTTCTGTTTAAAGGTTGGATTGAAACAGGGATGTGTCATGTCTCCATGGTTTTTCAGTCTGTTTATAGATGGGGTTATAAAAGAGATACAAGGTAGGGCATTGGATGTTGGAGCGGCCCTACTGAGAGAGGGCAGTGTTTGGAAACTCCCTGTACTGCTGTTTGCAGATGATACTGTGTTGTTAAGTGAAGACAAAGGGGAGCTGCAAGACCCGGTGGATGAGTTTGGGAGAGTGTATAAGAAACGGAATCTAAAGGTGAATGTAGGGAAGAGTAAAGTTATGCTCGTCGAGAGAATCGAAGTCAGTGAATGTACAGTGAGGCTGGATGGGAAGGAAATGGAAAATGTGAGTGCTTTTAAGTACTTAGGTAGTGTGATGAGTAGAGATGGAAATTTAGAGGATGAAGTACTTGAAAGGGTACAACAAGGAGGAAAGGTTGCTGGTTCCTTGAAAGCAGTAATAAGGAAGTAGGAAGTGAGCAGGGAAGTGAAAAAGTTACTACATGACAGAATTGTGATTCCAACTCTAACGTATGGAAGTGAAGTTTGACCTTATCAGAAGGACAGAAGTCAAGACTGAGGGCAGTGGAAATGAGTCATTTGCGAGGAGCATTAGGAGTCACATGGAGAGACAGACTGACAAATGAGGAAGTGAAGGAGCATTGTGGTGTGGATGTGGATATGCTAGGATGCGTTAGGAGTAACACATTGAGGTGGTTTGGCCAAGTGGAGAGGATGGAGATGAGAGACTGACGAGGAGAGTGTATGTGAGTGAGGTGGAAGGGGGGGGAGGGAAGGGGAGTCCAAGGAAGAGATGGAATGATGGAGTGGAGAGGTATATGGGAGAGGGGGGTGTGAGCTGGGAGTAGGGCAGTGAAACTGCTGGGGAGAGGGCGACATAGAGGCAATTTGTTTGTGGCTACCCCTTACGGGATTAAGGCGTCTGACAATAAATAGACAGGTAGACAATTTCACCAGCCTGGATTTTAAAGTTGAAATGATATCTTCCCAATCATTTTTAGAGAGCTGCAGCACTTCCTTTGGCAATCAGTTGTACAGTCGCCCCTGAGAAGTGATGGCAGTGTTTCAGATTGCTTCGGACACTCTACACTGCCATGCGTTCCATAAAATCTTATTGAATTCAAGGTAAATTCTGTATTTCATCACGTCGTATAAAAAAGAAAAGAACAGAAAAAAAAATAGTGTCTCACGCTAAGAATTATGAGAAATGTGTAACATGAGGAAATGATACGTTTAGAAGCTAACCTGTAACATGTTTTCCCGATTTGAATGTGTATTGTATTACTCCGCGCGTGGTGCACAGTATATGCCCGTGCTCATGTTTACGTCCCAGGGGATTTCAAAAACTGATTATCTAGTTTCGAAGGCCAACCTAGGAAAATTCTCGTGAATGCAATTCTCTGCTTGCTTTTCAAATGCTATGGTGATGATATAGGAACAGTAAGGATGCCGCAAAAATTTAATTATTCTTAGTAAGGATACCCTACCCGAAGCTGCAGCAAGACCTTTTCTGCCTCTTATTCCTTGCCACCCCTAGCATATAATAAATGTAATTAACTACTTTTTTCCCTCTTGATGCAAAATTACTAGGTATGACAGATTATTTCCTTTTCTCTTACACTAGTCAGTAAAGAGGACTAAAACATGGGCTTACAAACTCGTGCAGTGCAAAAGCACATACTTGTTCGATCTTTTAAATCTAGAATATCTTTCATTTTAAATAAACAGTTATGTCCAGTCTAACTGAAAATCCTGCCAGTCGTTCATGCACCAAGGATACTAGACTATGACAAGTTTGCATTCTCCATGGAGCTCCACTCTCGGCAAATTTGCGAGGTTCTTATATATTTCATTCACTGATAGTTCTCAGGCTTATACTAAGTTTTCCACAGAGTTTTCTTAGTGGAAAAATGTCCAAATGCGGTGGAACAGCTTCATGTCTGTGCGTAAAAGCAGTCTTCATTCGTGTTTGTTGATCGAGCCATTTAAAATAGCCTACTAACTTTACGCCGCATTCCCGCTTTCTATCATCGTCCATGAAGACAACAAAAACGGAAATAAATGACTTTTAACTATTCGCTAGTAGCCAAATGGTAAATATTTAATGAATATAATTGACAGATTTTCATTATTTACTGAAGGCCTTTTCTTTTCAGTCTTACGCTGCCAAAGATAATTGCATGCTACCACACTAGAATTAATCTCCGCAACTTATTCCTGACTGTCCTTGAGCGATAGATCTGAAATTTCAATTAGTTCCGTTTAGGATTTCTTGTTATCGTAACTAACAAACTGTTTCCTATAATTTTGAAATTCTTAATTACTTTGCCATTTATTTATTGTTTTCTGTTACAATTTTACATAATAGGTGTCTTCTTGCAAAGATGTAATAGGAGTATTATCCATTATCACTGACCGAAACCTTCTGGATACTCCGCCATCACTTCTGAGGCCGACTGTACAGTAGTAAGTCTGTGAAACTGTTGTTGGAAGCAGTATCAAATTACCACACAGAGCAATTTTCTTCAAAGCTTTTTGTAGCCGACTTATGTGTATTTTGAATTATTACAGATTTTCCCAGTTCTGTGAGTTCATTGGTGTCTAGAGTCACACCCAGAATGCCCGAATATATTTTACAGTGGAAAGCCATTGGAATAACTGCTGTTGAGTGTCACCTCATACACAGCTGGAGTCACTCCTGCAATGGGTTAACATCGGACACGTAAAATCTCCGGCCACTGACCAAGTATGATGTTTACTAGATTTATACTAATGCATTGATAGCCTGTTGGTTCAGGCAGCAACAGTGTATGGAACTTTCATCAGCTTTTCACCTTGTTCCCAAAACTTTAGCTTAAAAGAAAAGAAAATGGCTTTTCCAACTTATGACAGGTTTTCCCACTTTTTTTTCTTTGTATGCATTCACATTTTTTGCCAGTATTGTTTATTATGATAAGAGAAATTTGCAGTCTAAGTTCATCATTAAACCTTCTTTCTGTTTACTAATTTCCATAGTCTTACTGATCTCAGCATACAAATATATACTTTTTCTCTTTCATCCAAATTCCTTTCTTGCATCCGTCCCATACTGTACACCTTTTCCTTGTCTCTTCCACTTTTTCTTTCATCATATACCAGCTTACTGTTCTTGTCTTTTTATTTGACGTCGTTGCAGTACCACGTATCCTTTTGTAGTCTGTGCCAAACACTCTCTCTATGCTGTCAACTTATTTTCAATATACAGTATATCCATCCTATCTCATTTTACGAACCCAGACTTCCAGTATGTTCTGCATTTATACATGTGTCACTACTTTGATTATTGGCCATTTTATATTTCATTCTCTCTTGGAGGCAGTGTGGAGACCCAGGCAACTATTTATGAACGGTCCTAAACAGAATGAAATAATATATTTTCATAGTGCAGTGTTTTTAAAGCTTTAATTACTGTTAATTCATATATATAGTACTTTCTCATTTGCCAATATGTTTATATTGGGTTGTGGCCGTTTTTTTTTTTTTTTTTTTTCACATTGGTGTTCAAAGTCAACACTGGAATGTTGGGACAGGCTGTATATGGTAAAGCCATTGAATTATGAAACACACATTTCCAAAGTAATCCTATACCTGTCCAATGTCACCCTATGCCATGCCTGTCTCAAGTCATCCCATACCTGTCTGAAGTCACCTTTGCTGATTCACCCCATATCTGTCCAGTCACCTCATACCTATCCAATCACTCCACTCTATACCTGTCCAAAGCTACTCCATACCTGTCCAGTCATCTCATTCTTGTCGAATGTCACCCCATACTGATACTGCACCAATCTGAAGTAGTCGTGAAGCAGCCTGCAGTCACCCCAGCATCATCATCTAATTATATTTATAGTCATGAATCTAATGTAAATGCAGGGTCATGCAAAACCTGTTGCACCATCAGTAAACAGACCATTCCTTTAACAGGCTTTTCATTGTCCAGGACAAAAGCAAATTTTATATTCCTTGAGGCTGTATTGTAACTGTCAGTCTTATTACATGGAGATTATTGTGGAGGCCCTCGACAGTAACAAGAGGATGTTATGTTAGTACTGTATGATATATGGTGTGAAGACTGGAGTTAATGACAGACTTTGTTTCAGGTGCAGACCATAAACTGGGCTCCAAGAGGAAGGGAGCAAATGCAGAAGGCAAAAAAAGTCATGGCAGTGACAAGCTGTTTACCTATGAGGAGAAAGGTTCCTCTTCACTGCTTCGGCTCATGCTTGAATCACTGTGACTGTGTGGTGAACCTGACAGTAAAATTTGTATAAGGATAGTATCCACATTATTACAGAAATATTTACACTGTACATGTAAGTTATAGTTCCATATGAGGATTTGTATCACACCAACCCTCGATATAACGAACTAATTAAGGGGAGGCATGGGTATCTGTATCCGATAGTTCGCTATATATGAGGGGTTGGTATTTCCAAGGGATTACCGAACTCAGTTTGCCATAGACTATAAGCCAGATAACATGGGGTTATTGGGCCAATATCGGCTCATTCTGGATTGGTATCGGCACCGCCGGCTTGCGGCAAATCGCATGTGACCTATCTATCTATCTATTGCCAGATGCCATTATCCCATAAGGGATGGCCATTTGACTTTGAGTTATTTGTTTTACGGGGAGGGGCACTAACCCTTCACCAACCCACTTGTTGGCACGTAGGGAGCATGTATGGTTTGGTTATATGGTCACCACCCAGCGTTGTAAGTGGTTTCTTGGCTTACAGGAAACCATTTAGCTTGTCACTCAATGTAAAGCCACCCTTAAAGGAAAGAAAAGCAATAAGAAGTGACAGGCAAGATGGGAGAAATAGGAAGAGAGGAGGGCAGGCAGAGAAAAAGAATGATAAAGGCTAAGCAAGAAGTAGGCAGCACTTTACCAAGTGGCTGCTTTGGCTTAATACACAAAATACTCTTCCATTCCAATTCTGGCAACCCAGAATGAAACAGAATATTGCTGCCGATGCTAGCATATACCTGAATTGGTTCTATATAGTCAAATCCCTTATCTTGCCATTTCCAGCTCTTTGTTTAATGTTTGCCTACAGTATATATGTTTTAAAATTTTTAAGTTAACTTAACTTTAGGTAGAGAACACTGAAACAAAAAATGGTTAGCCAGTCGATGATCTTAAATATTCTATTTTTATTTGAAAATTAGAAAATTATGCATTGTATTATAACTTTCTGAATAACAATTGGTTGTTTATTGTTATTATTATTATTATTATTATTATTATTATTATTATCATTATCATCATTATTATCCAATACTGTGAATTTGCACACGATTTTCCCCTTATTTTTCCGACTTTTCTTCCACCAACTGCAGTACCACTGATGTCTATCTCCCGATATTTGCAAGGCAAATTACACTCTTTACACTAAGTTTGACTTAGCAAAACTCCGTGTTTTCTTAATAATTCAATAGATGCTTCATTACTACTGTGGTAAAATAAATATTGATTATGTGTAGATTGTACTTCTTTCCCCCTTCATATGCTAAACTTGTTTTTTTTTCTTTTTAATTATTATTTCAAACTATTTGGTTCCTATACAGTTCTGGCAGTCTGTCCAGTAGAATTATGCATGCAATATATACCAGACATGCTTCAACAAAGAACTAAAAATTATAAACTGCAGATGTTTGAGAGCCGCAAAACGTAAACAGACTTATCACAAACTTTTTCCAAGCTGCAAAACCACCTTTAAATCACCTTGTATTGTGCTGAATATCACTATTCAACAAAGACATGAATTATGTTCAGCTCACTTCAAGGAAATTCAAAGGTGGTCTCTCAACTTGTAAAAAGCGAAGTAAACTGGATACAGTACTACACTTTTGCCTTTAATGGTCTGATACATAACCAATGCTGGCTAACAGGTGGTTCTGTAATGGTTATGAATAGGTCTGATACAGCAGTACATATTTACATGAATCGACACATAACCAGCAAACACTGAAATGATGGGCCAGCACTGGCATATAATGGAACTAATGGAAAATGGCAACCATACACTGGACCGATTCTTGGCCGTAAAATTCTGTTTATATCGGGCCAATTTATGTAAAACTTGTGTTGGCCCGATATATAAATAAAACATTTTTTCAGACACTGGGCTGAAACGGCAACCATATATTGAACCGATTCCTGGCAGTAATGGTTATATATATATATATATATATATATATATATATATATATATATAATCCCTCCAATATCCGATGTAATAGAGCCAAAGGCATGTTCGGATAGTGGTCCTCTCCAGATATTGGGCCCCAGCCTCCTGGACTTATACTTATGGACCCTAACTCAGAAAAACACTTATGCAACTCCCTCTGGATATGCATTGCACCTATTTAAGACCCAAATCACACCAATAAAGGACATAAAAGACCGAAATAAATGCAAATAACCGTAAAATGAGGTTTTAGAGATAGGTTTATACAATATTAAACATTCTGGGTACTTACAAGTCCCTGACTCCTGGACTGGTAGTTATGGACTCTAACCTAGCCTAACGCAGAAAAACATCTCCCTACTGCACATGCATAGCACCTAAAACACTATTCACACCAATAAGGGAAAACACACTCTATATAATTTATGTTACATTGACAGTCCATTAAATCTTTGTCTTTTCACTCAGAACTCAAATTCCTTAACACTATGCACTGTTTTTTTTTTTTTTTTCACTGCACAACACTGTAAAGTCCCATGTGGTCTTGTGGAGAAGTTCTTGGCGTCTAATCACTGTCAGAGTCTGAGAGTAACACATGCAGGTGACCTAGGGGTGCGTCGCTGGGTCGTGGTGATGGCGTACCCACTGCAGACGACTCTGAAGAAACACGCAAACTCACATCGAGTGGTGACTCCACCGTGCCTGATGTGCTGGGCTGTGGCTCGGAGCATGAGGGCCTGTCTTGGGTAGGCAGTGGAGTGGAGCCAGGGCTGTGCACAGCGGGGGTCACAGGCCTGAAAAAGCTGTCAATGGTTGACTGATGCAAGGAACGATGATTTGACAATTAATGATGTGCTGCCTGAAAGCGCACACCTCCTCCACAAGTCCCAAGGGCCCCATCTCCCTGTCGCAGTCTGAGTGCTCCAGGTAGTCCAGAACGGACTCTAGGTGTTCACAGAGTGCGCTCAGCTTGGGGATGGCTGGAGTAGTGTCATGCTGAGAGGAGTCCGCATCATCATCACCATCCTTGCCAGAATCTTCAAGCTGGGTATTGACACCTGCAACTGAAGATGCGATCTCAATATCAGACAATGTCTGATACCCAGGATCGCCTTCGTCATCATCCAACCACTCACGCACTTCGTCCACATCAACATCGTTCCCATGCGCATGTAAACATGCATGGAAGTCATCCATGTCAAAACCTAGGAAATCGTGCCCTACATCCGTTCCGAGAAGCAGACAAGACCAACCATTTTCTAGAGTCTTGACAGGGATTTCCTTCCATGCACTGGCCCAGTTGTAGATGGCAGACTTGATGTTGTAGTGGTGAAGGTTTTCCAAAGTCCGCTGGCCTCACATGTCCCGTCCCTCCCTGCGCTTGTCCTCATCCTCGAGAACAACCATCAGCTCGTCCAGGAACTTCCGGCGGTACAGCCTCTTCATTGCCACAATCACTCCTTGGTCCATTGGTTGGATGAGAGCAGTAGTATTAGCTGGCAGAAACATGCACCTAATACGCTCATTCTCAGTCACCAACTCCTTGTTGCACGGGTGGGAAGGTGCATTGTCGAGGAGAAGGAGGGCCTTTACCTGGTCGCGTGGGATTCCCAGTTTCTCCATCTGGTAATGGATGACCTCCTTGACGAAATGGCGGTGGAACCAATCTTTGAAGATCTGGGCTGTGAACCATGCCTTCAAGGAATGGTACCACATGACAGGAAGGACATCCATCACCCCATGAAGACAGTGAGGCTGCTTTGCATGGCCAACAATAACGGGCTTGAGCCGGTACATGCCGTTGGCATTGGCACAACACAAAGCAGATATCCGTTGCTTGCAGAGCTTGCGGCCAGGTACACGCTTCTTCATTTCCTCGGCTAGAGTGTTCGCAGGCAAAGAGTGATAGAATAAGCCAGTTTCGTCAGCATTGTAGATTTGATCGAGAGTGAGGCCTTCTCTGTCGATCAACCCTTTCACCTTGCGCTGAAACTCATCTACTCCATCCTCGTTGGCGTCCAAAGCTTCGCCATGAGACTTACGATTGGTAAGGCCATGTCGTAACTTGAACGCGAAGAGCCAACCTTCAGATGCCTTGAAGTCTAGGGCGTCGTGAACCCTTGCGAACTTCTCAGCAGCAGCCTTCAGCTCCGTGCCACGCACCATCACACCAGCAGCACGATGCTGTCGATACCAATTCAACATGGAGGGGTCGACTTCTGCATACTTGGGAGTATACGTCACCTTCCTCTCCACGTTCCGTTTGCTTTTCAACGAGAAGTCAGCCATGCAATGCATGAGTTTGTCACGGGATCTCTTGATATCAAACAAAGTAGATCGGGCCAGGTTGAATTCATG
This sequence comes from Coenobita brevimanus, assembly GCF_032717465.1. Taxonomy (NCBI): domain Eukaryota; kingdom Metazoa; phylum Arthropoda; class Malacostraca; order Decapoda; family Coenobitidae; genus Coenobita; species Coenobita brevimanus. The sequence continues at coordinate 17,736,164 of NC_137002.1, forward strand.
GAGGATGCATGAGGTAGACCATCCTGCATCCACCTTGTCCAATATCTTCCTCTTCTTCTCCACAGTCAAAACCACTCTCTTCCTCTTCTCAGGCAGTGGGGCCATCATCACACACACAAAGGAGAGGCACGAGAGCAGCAGGTAAGGCACCACCACAAAAGCGAGCACGTGGGCGGCCATGACGACGAGCGTGCACACACAACAAGAGACGGGCGGTAAGTGGGGAGGATGCAGGGGTGCTCTAGCAGACATCGGCAGAACAACGCACCAGAACACCGCTGGCCTGCGCCGCGCATGCCAACTTTAAAGTACGGGCGGGAAAAAGTCGGATTTTTTTCAATTTTTTTCGGTTTTTGTCCATTTTGGGAATATTGGATCCCGGGACGACAATGTCCGGTTATTGGGGATGTCCAGAAAATGGGCGTCCAGATATTACAGGGATTACTTATATATATATATATATATATATATATATATATATATATATATATATATAAATATATATACAGTATATATATATATATATATATATATATATATATATATATATATATATATATATATATATATATACAGTATATATATATATATATATATATATATATATATATATATATATATATATATATTCATATATACTGTATATCATCATAAGGGTAAATGCAGATAAAAAAAAATCGATGATAATTAGGGTTGGTTGCAGTACTGTCAAAGACGAGGGAGAGTGGCCATGTGCAGTTTGCCACAAGGGCGTGGGAAGTAATTCTATCTTGTGCAGTGTTTAAGATAGATGGGTGCACAAGAGATGTAGTGGTATCAGAGGTAGACTGCAAGATAATGCTGATATTATGTGTATGGCGTGTCGGGGAGAGCTGTTGGAGATTGTCAGACGTGCAAGGATTGAACTTGCTAGTGAATCTCTTCAGTATGTGGAAGAGTTTTGTTATTGAGAGACATGTGTGCTGGAGGTGGGGCTGGAGCTAGCTCTGTGGCTAGGGTGAGAAGTGGTTGGAAGAAGTTCAGGGAGCTGTTGCCTCTTCTGACATTGAGAGGGCTCTCCCTATATGCTAAGGGGTCTTTCTATGCAGCATGTGTTAGGAGTGTAATACTGTATGGTAGCGAGACCTGAACAGTAAAGGAGAAGGATATTCGCCAGCTCAGATGTACAGAAATGACAATGATTAGGTGGATGTGTAGTGTGCCCCTGCGTGAAAGGTCAGGGGGGGCTGGGTTTACGATGGAAGAGTTGAGAGGTAGGATGGGAATGGAGTGTATTAGTGTTGTGATGAGGAGAGGTAGATTGAGATGGTTTGGACAAGTGGAGAGGATGGGGGATTATAATTAGGTGAGGAAGGTGAGAAGTGTAAATATTGGGAGTGGGGTTATGAGGGGTAGACCGAGGAAGACATGGGACGACCTCATAAAGTGTGACCTCAGGGTTAAGGGACTGAACAGAGAAGCTGCAATGGATCGTGCGTATATATATATATATATATATATATATATATATATATATATATATATATATATATATATATATATATATATATATTGTTACGGAACAGAGAAAGATAATGTACACTTTAAGTGAGAATACTAAAAATCACTACTGTCCCGTAAAGTTCCAGGTTCAAAACAAAAGAGTTAGGTAAAATTACAAGTTAAAGTTTAATGCTCAAACTAACAACAAAACATTCAGGACTCATAAGGATAAGGTAATGGCAAAAAACAGGTTACATATATGGTTAACTGCAATAGCCTCTATTAACACGAAATTAGCATGAGTAAATTTATCTAAGTCAGCCCTAATAAAATGAGAATACCAGAGAATACTCAGTGAATGCAAGATATATTATAACAGATACAAAATATTATTAATAAGGGCTGACACCCAAAACACATGAGTCACAAAAACCTCACTAGGCCTAAGAATTAACACCTTACGCTACACAGTACAAGAAAAAATGCAATAACAGTTATACTCAAATTACACAGCTGCTAGATGGCTGGAGACTTCCTGAGCACTCACAATCATAACAACTGTACAGGGGAGGACAGAGATGTGAACAAAATGAGGAGTAGATCTAAGTGGGAATAATGCAGAGACTGAGCTCATTATATAGGGGCCGGCAGAGCTTGATACAACTTGTAAGAAGGACGTGCAAATGAAGCCATGGGGAAAAAGAGTTGACAATCCTGCTGTGAACAACAGAAAGAACGACTTACTTTACTATAAGGGTAGAAGGGGGGAGTGAGGTAGAACACGCTCGTGATCAAACATGCAGCATACTGTACGTTAGAATTACACAAAGGATGATGAAATCATAGGCTATGTAACACCTCCCCACAAAGAAAAAGAAATTTACAAAGGAAATTTCTTATTACTCTAAAACAATCTGTCTAAAGTCTAGATAAGCAATCTGCAATAACATTTTCTTTCCCCTTGACATGTTGTATGTCTAATGAATACTCCTGAATAAGTAGACTCCATCTTGTCAATCTCTGATTTTTATCTTTAAACTTACTAAGGAATTTCAGTGGGTTATGATCGGTATAAATGACTATGGGGTCAAAACCAGGACACAAATAAAATGAAAAATGCTGTAAACCCAAAATCAAGGCCAAAAGCTCTTTCTCAATAGTTGAGTAGTTCTTTTGAGGTGGAGTGAACTTCTTACTGTAATAAGATACAGGGTGTTCAATACCCTGATCATCCTCTTGCAGCAAAACAGCCCCAGCTCCTGTTTCACTTGCGTCAACAGCCATCTTAAAAGGCTTAGCAAAATCTGGAGTAGCGAGCACTGGCTGACTTAATAGGATAGCTTTAAGTTTGCTGAAAGAGGATTCACAGTCATCGGTCCAGACAAATTTAACTCCCTTTTTCAGTAGGTCTGTAAGTGGTGATACAAGAATTGAAAAGTTAAGAACAAATCTCCTGTAATAACCTACCATTCCCAAAAATCTTTGTAGCTCTTTCCTACTTTTAGGTCTGAGAAGATCACTTATAACCTGAACCTTAGCTCCTGGTGGTGCAACATGTCCATCACCAATTACGTACCCAAGGTACTGAACTTTAGCTTGACCAGACTCACACTTTGATAAATTAGCTACAAGATTAGCCTGAACCAAACGCTCAAGAAATTTACTGACATGGCATAGGTGATCTTTCTAGTTGTCACTGAAAATTAATACATCATCAATATAAACAACACACCCTGCCAAACCCTCTGTTACAACATTCATGAGCTTCTGAAATGTGGCTGGTGCATTCTTCATACCATATGGCATTACAGAACATGCAAAAGTCTTTCCTAGTGTTACAAAACATGAGATCTCCCTAGCACGTTCAGTCATAGGAACTTGCCAGTATCCCTTTAACAAATCAAATTTACTTATGTACCTAGCCTTTCCGATCTTGTCTATGTAATCTTCCACGCGAGGGAGAGGGTGTCTGTTTTGGTTATCTGATTAACACGTCTGTAGTCGATGCAAAGCCGCTGTGACCCAGCTGGCTTAGGGACTAGAGTGACAGGAGAACTCCACTCGCTCTGACAGGGCTCAATCATCTTGTGGTCCAACAGGTAGCCAAGCTCCTTCTGGATGAGAGGAACTTTCACTGGGTTCAGACGGTAAGGAGGCAATTTAATTGGCTTTGCGTCTTCAACATCGACATCATGCATCAACACAGTGGTTCTTCCTGGAGTAGCACAGAACACTTGCGGGTACTCCTGCAGTAATGCCGAAAACTCCTGCATTTCCTCGGGAGGTAGATGAGAAAGCTTAGCCTGGAGATCATTCATGATATCAGGATTCTTCCCCAAACTATCACTCAGGCTCATGCTGCATGGGAGAACTTCACTTGCAGACTCGGGTGGAACAGCTACAGTGCAGACTGGGTTATTTTCGTCCCGCCTGTGATATAACTTTAGCATGTTGATGTGACAAAGTTGCTTGTTCTTTCTACGATCTGGTGTGGCGATGACATAGTTGACATCACTGAGTTTCTTCTCCACGAAATAAGGACCACTAAACTTGGCTTGAAGAGGTTGCCCATGCACCGGTAGCATAATCAAAACCTGATCTCCTGGCTGAAAGTGGCATAACCTGGACTTCTTATCATACCAAGTCTTCATCTTCTCCTGAGCAGCTCCTAAATTCTCTCGCGCCAGTTGTAAAGCAGTGGACAGCCGTTCTTTGAACTTCATCACATACTCCAGCAGGTTGACGTCATCTTCCTCCGACAGTCAGCATTCCTTGAGTAGCTTAAGGGGTCCTCTTACTTCATGGCCAAACAGTAGTTCAAAAGGTGAGAAGCCCAGTGATTCATTTGGAGATTCTCTTGCGGCAAATACAACGAATGGAAGACCTTTATCCCAGTCTTTCTGATGTTCCAAACAGTATTTCTTGAGCATGGATTTGAGTGTTTGATGATATCTCTCCAATGCTCCTTGGGTCTGGGGATGGTAAGCTGAAGACGTGATCTGGGTGATGCCCAACTCTTTCAGAGACTGCTTGAAAACATTTGACATGAAATTACTTCCCTGGTCGGACTGTACCTCCTTGGGCAGACCAAACTTTGTGAAGAACCCTAGCATTTCCTTAACCACGTTCTTTGCTGAGATATTTCTAAGTGGAATGGCTTCAGGATAAGGAGTAGCCATATCAATCAGGGTCAACACATAAGAAAATCCAGAAGAAGTCTTAGGAAGAGGGCCCACAATATCTACCAACACACGGGTGAATGGCACCTCAAAATGAGGAATGGGAACTAGAGGTGCAACCTTTTCGGTCTGATTACACTTCCCCACAATTTGACAAGTGTGACAAGACTTACAATACCAGGAAACATCCCTGAAGATACCTGGCCAGTAGAAGTGTTTCAAAATGCGTGCCCAGTCTTCCTCACTCCAAGGTGTCCTGCCAAACTGGAATCATGAGCCACTCTAATGATATCCTGCCTACAAACACGAGGGATGACAACTTGATGTACAACCTCCCACTCACAGTCGGCTGATGCTGTTGGGGGTCTCCACTTTCTCATAAGTACTCCTGACTTTATATAATAAAGCTGACTCTTCCTCACTGCAAGCAGAGTTAACTAGACCTTTCAACTCAGGGTCAGCAACCTGCAACTCAACCAACTCTTGACGAGACAAATTATCAACACTACGAGGTACTGCCTCATCTGGTAAGTGGTTCAAATTAGCAAGAACAGTGTCAGCTAGGATAACATCATCATCATCATTATCCTCTAAGTCACTAGTAACTTTAGACTTAGCCCTAGTGACAGCACATGCAGGGAACACATCAGGGACATCACAATCCTGGGCCACAGCCACTGGCTCACTAGACAACTGAGGAGCTGGACACACTTGACTTCCACCAATATCATTTCCAAGTAAGAAAGTTACACCTGACATTGGGAGTGTCTCAACCAACCCAACTATAACGGAACCATTAACAAAACCAGACTCTAAATTCACTCTGCACAGAGGGACAGAGAAGTAATTATTCCCTACACCTTGTAAGATTACAGTTTCATCAGAGGAATTAACATTAGAGCCTAGAACACTGGTCAGCATAAGGGATTGGCAAGCACCTGTATCACGATATATTTTAACTGATTTCCTGTCATTACTGTCCAGAGGACTGACAAAACCATCAGACAGGAAATTAGCACATGAACTCTTGAGAGTGTCACCCACGTTACTGCTCAAAAGAGGAGCTCCATCATAAGAATTTAATTTACCCCTCAAAGCAGGTTCAGTTAACTCAGTTAAAGAATTCTGGGAACTCTCAAGGGTGGACACTAGACCAATTGACTGAATATTTAAAGACTCCCTTTTGTTCACATCACGCTGTCTCCTGAAACATTTCTCCGTAGTATGACCAAGCGTACTACAGTACATTTACTTTTCTGAAATCTAGAGGTGAAGCTGGTATTTACTTCCTGAGAAACATCATTTTTATTCTCTTTCCTGTTACCCTTACTCTGAGTAGAGGCAACGTACTTACTCTCAGCTTTCCCTTTTTCTTTAGAATATCTCTTATGAGTGAGAACATATTCATCAGCTAAAACTGCAGCATCAGACAAATTATCTATTCTTTTCTCATCAAGATATAGGCTTACATCTTTATTAATACACCTTTTGAAGTCCTCCAGCAAAATCATCTGCTTAAATTTGTCAAAATCAGAATCCATATTCTTAGAATTTAACCACTGCTCTAACAGATCTTCTTTGATTTTTGCATACTCGACATGGGATTGCTTATCTTGCTTATAAGTTGTCCTAAATTTTACTCTATAGGCTTCAGGAATAAGCTCATAGGCCATAAGAATCAAGCTCTTAACTACATCATAATTATCAGATTGATCCTGAGGCAAAGATGCATAAGTTACTTGAGCTTTACCGGTGAGAACAGTTTGAAGGAGTACTGGCCAATACTTTTTGGGCCAATTAAAACCTGTAGCTACCCTCTCAAACAACTGAAAATACTTTGTTTAATCAGATTCATTAAAAGGAGGGACAAGTTTAACATTTTTAGCCACATCAAAATCATCAGAGCTAGATGATCCAGTTCCACCTTGTTTCATGCGATACTCATGGTCTGCCTGAATCCTAGCTAGTTCAATTTGTGCCTGAGCCTGTGCCTGTGCCTCCTGAATACGAGCATTTGCCTGAAATTCAGCCTCCTGAATATGAGCCTGAGACTCCGCCTCCTTAGCCTGAGACTCAGCCTCCTTAGCACGAGCCTGAAACTCAGCTTCCTTAACACGAGCCTCCTGCAGAGCTAGCTGTAACTTAGCTATTTCAATCTGCGTTTGCTCATTTGGAGGAGTTACATTAAACAAGCTTTTATTAATCATGCCAACAATTTGATCTTTAGAATGATGAGAGTGAACTGCATTTCCCAATTGTTGAGCAACAAGCTTAAGTTCATTCTTTGTTCTGTTTTCTACATCACACACTGTTTGCACATTTGACAAAAAATCTTTGGCTTCATCAAGTGTAGTAATAGTAGACATCATGAATAAATCACAGTCGCAAAATATCAAGCAATATCCTTATGATAATATCCTGAATATCCTGATAAGAGGTCGCCAAATTTATGTTACGGAACAGAGAAAGATAATGTACACTTTAAGTGAGAATACTAAAAATCACTACTGTCCCGTAAAGTTCCAGGTTCAAAACAAAAGAGTTAGGTAAAATTACAAGTTAAAGTTTAATGCTCAAACTAACAACAAAACATTCAGGACTCATGAGGATAATGTAATGGCAAAAAACAGTTTACATATATAGTTAACTGCAATAGCCTCTATTAACACGAAATTAGCATGAGTAAATTTATCTAAGTCAGCCCTGATAAAATGAGAATACCAGAGAATACTCAGTGAATGCAAAATATATTATTACAGATACAAAACATTATTAATAAGGGCTGACACCCAAAACACATGAATCACAAAAACCTCACTAGGCCAAGAATTAACACCTTACGCTACACAGTACAAGAAAAAATGCAATAACAATTATACTCAAATTACACAGCTGCTATATGGCTGGAGACTTCCTGAGCGCTCACAATCATAACAACTGTACAGGGGAGGACAGAGATGTGAACAAAATAAGGAGTAGATCTAAGTGGGAATAATGCAGAGACTGAGCTCATTATATAGGGGCCGGCAGAGCTTGATACAACTTGTAAGAAGGACCCGCAAATGAAGCCATGGGGACAAAGAGTTGACAATCCTGCTGTGAACAACAGAAAGAACGACTTACTTTACTATAAGGGTAGAAGGGGGGAGTGAGGTAGAACACGCTCGTGATCAAACATGCAGGATACTGTACGTTAGAATTACACAAAGGATGATGAAATCATAGGCTATGTAACACCTCCCCACAAAGAAAAAGAAATTTACAAAGGAAATTTCTTATTACTCTAAAACAATCTGTCTAAAGTCTAGATAAGCAATCTGCAATAACATTTTCTTTCCCCTTGACATGTTGTATGTCTAATGAATACTCCTGAATAAGTAGACTCCATCTTGTCAATCTCTGATTTTTATCTTTATACTTACTAAGGAATTTCAGTGGGTTATGATCGGTATAAATGACTATGGGGTCAAAACCAGGACACAAATAAAATGAAAAATGCTGTAAACCCAAAATCAAGGCCAACAGCTCTTTCTCAATAGTTGAGTAGTTCTTTTGAGGTGGAGTGAACTTCTTACTGTAATAAGATACAGGGTGTTCAATACCCTGATCATCCTCTTGCAGCAAAACAGCCCCAGCTCCTGTTTCACTTGCGTCAACAGCCATCTTAAAAGGCTTAGCAAAATTTGGAGTAGCGAGCACTGGCTGACTTAATAGGATAGCTTTAAGTTTGCTGAAAGAGGATTCACAGTCATCGGACCAGACAAATTTAACTCCCTTTTTCAGTAGGTCTGTAAGTGGTGATACAAGAATTGAAAAGTTAAGAACAAATCTCCTGTAATAACCTACCATTCCCAAAAATCTTTGTAGCTCTTTCCTACTTTTAGGTCTGGGAAGATCACTTATAACCTGAACCTTAGCTCCTGGTGGTGCAACATGTCCATCACCAATTACGTACCCAAGGTACTGACTTTAGCTTGACCAGACTCACACTTTGATAAATTAGCTACAAGATTAGCCTGAACCAAACGCTCAAGAAATTTACTGACATGGCATAGGTGATCTTTCCAGTTGTCACTGAAAATTAATACATCATCAATATAAACAACACACCCTGCCAAACCCTCTGTTACAACATTCATGAGCTTCTGAAATGTGGCTGGTGCATTCTTCATACCATATGGCATTACAGAACATGCAAAAGTCTTTCCTAGTGTTACAAAACATGAGATCTCCCTAGCACGTTCAGTCATAGGAACTTGCCAGTATCCATTTAACAAATCAAACTTACTTATGTACCTAGCCTTTCCGATCTTGTCTATGCAATCTTCCACGCGAGGGAGAGGGTGTCTGTTTTGGTTATCTGATTAACACGTCTGTAGTCGATGCAAAGCCACTGTGACCCAGCTGGCTTAGGGACTAGAGTGACAGGAGAACTCCACTCGCTCTGACAGGGCTCAATCATCTTGTGGTCCAACAGGTAGCCAAGCTCCTTCTGGATGAGAGGAACTTTCACTGGGTTCAGACGGTAAGGAGGCAATTTAATTGGCTTTGCGTCTTCAACATCGACATCATGCATCAACACAGTGGTTCTTCCTGGAGTAGCACAGAACACTTGCGGGTACTCCTGCAGTAATGCCGAAAACTCCTGCATTTCCTCGGGAGGTAGATGAGAAAGCTTAGCCTGGAGATCATTCATGATATCAAGATTCTTCCCCAAACTATCACTCAGGCTCATGCTGCATGGGAGAACTTCACTTGCAGACTCGGGTGGAACAGCTACAGTGCAGACTGGGTTATTTTCGTCCCGCCTGTGATATAACTTTAGCATGTTGATGTGACAAAGTTGCTTGTTCTTTCTATGATCTGGTGTGGCGATGACATAGTTGACATCACTGAGTTTCTTCTCCACGAAATAAGGACCACTAAACTTGGCTTGAAGAGGTTGCCCATGCACCGGTAGCAGAATCAAAACCTGATCTCCTGGCTGAAAGTGGCGTAACCTGGACTCCTTATCATACCAAGTCTTCATCTTCTCCTGAGCAGCTCCTAAATTCTCTCGCGCCAGTTGTAAAGCAGTGGACAGCCGTTCTTTGAACTTCATCACATACTCCAGCAGGTTGACGTCATCTTCCTCCGACAGTCAGCATTCCTTGAGTAGC